>NW_026512149.1:208580-325010 GCF_027579735.1 Bombina bombina
GTGTCCTACTAAGGCATGTTTTTGGCATTGCTGGAGGATCCCACTCTTAATGGGTCTGGGGATTCTCAGTTTTACTCTTCGACTGGCTTGCATACATAGACATAAGGGGATGAAGTAATCTTCTTATAGTCTTTGTTATTTGTGTATCCTTTTCCAGTTCTGAGCTTGGAAGTCCCGGACCCCTGTTGGGCTGGTCCTGCTGGTCTGTCCGTTCTTCCTGGGCGATAACCTACGGGTTTCCTTATCTTTTATTTTCATCCGGTGAGGATGATTTTTATTTGTTCTAAAGCTCATGTTGTGGTGTGATGTCTCCTTCGGGATCTAGTGGGCCGGGACTCCATTGAGATCCGCGGCGACATGCTCAGTCGTTCCCAAATTTTTCGGGTACTAGAGTGTTCCTTCCCGTTGTGGGTTGGAGGCTTGGAGGAGTTTGGTCCTTCATACCGCCGTTCCTACAGTTTTGCCTTTCATGGTCTCTTTGGAAGTGTCCTTTTTATATATGCAAAGATAAAATGTGATCATAATTCAATAAACAATTACACAAATAGACACAAAGACACACATAAAAGACAACACATGGGCCTCTCATACAGCTCTGAAGGAGACTAAGCCAGCTAGTGGTAAAATAAATAGTGCTAGATGCACCACTTAATAAAGTGCCAGATGCCGTTCAACTTGTACCAAATGGTAAAGGCTTGTAGTCACGTATCCTAATAATAATACTTAGCGGCTGGTAAAATTAACAAAGATGTCATTGGTCAGGTCACAGTTCGTATCCTGTAATGACGATTGCAGCAGGCATAGCAAGTAGAAAGTAAGCCAATAAGCAAACAAGCCAGTCGTGATGTACCCAAGCAGTTAGGCATAAGCAAAATCAAGCAGAGCGAGCAAAGTCACTGAAAGAGCCAAATGTAACCTTCCGCTATAGCCCTGTGTGGGGTATCCACATGAGTAATGATAGAATATAAGGTAGGGAGGATAGTATTCGTTAACAACATCCGTTAACAAACAAAAGTTAATACCACATCCAGGAACCGTTGTAGCCCATGTGTACTACCTCTCCTTTACAGATGAGCGATGAGTAATGAAGTTTCGACTCTCTTCACTCTCTTCACCTCCACACAGGGAAAGATAACATAGCAGGGAAAGGTGGGGGAATCCCACAGTTGTAGTGCTGCACACCAACGCGTCCTCCTGCGTGTTTCGCTCCGTAGCAAGGCAGCAAGGAGCTTCTTCCGGGTGAAAGCATAGTGCTCAGGATGGTTCCTCTTATTGGCTGCTGATTGGTTCTGATTATGATACGCATATTAAATTTGTGATTAAATTGTTGGATTTTGGACTACATATTAATATCTTCATGTTTGATGGAAGATATTACAAACAAGTCTGCGGTACCGCCATGGGGGCTACGTGTGCACCCACCTACGCCTGCCTACACCTGGGTCTTTGGGAGAACCAGGTGGTGTTTGGAGATCTGGCCGCGTGGGTGGTCGCAAACGTGTCCCTGTGGATCAGGTACGTTGATGATATTCTAATACTATGGGAAGGTTCAAGTACTGAATTGCAGGAATTTGTATCCATTTTGAACCAGAACAGTTTTAATATTTTCCTTACCTGTACTAGTGATAGCCATAGTATTAGTTTTTTGGACCTTTTGATTAGTAAAGGCAAACACCAAATACTCGAAAAGAGCAATAAAATGAGCAAGGTATAAGGCTAAGATTCAAGATAGACAGGACCTCCTATATGGTCGGAGAGACCGACTAAATGAGGACAGCAAAATATGATTTATTATGAAATACAACTCACACTGGCAAGAACTGAGAACCATACTAAGTAGAAACTGGTATCTGCTGTCCCAGGACTACGATCTCTCCGACTCTGTGGGAGAGTATCCTTTAATGACTGCACGGAGTGCAGGTAATCTGAAAGACCTATTGGTAAAAAGTGGATTTGTGAAGACAACACAAAAGGATTGGTTGACAGACCATGCACAAAACATAGCAGGATGCTCTCCATGCAGTCATTGTGTAGCATGTACTTTCGTTAAAAGAACTAAAACCTTTGAAACAACTACTTTTCATATAAAATCTTTCATAAATTGTTCTACAACTGGAGTTATTTATTTGTTGTCATGCTCATGCCTATGCTTCTATATAGGAAAAACCTATAGGGAGTTCAGAACACGCCTTTATGAGCATAGGGATGACATTAAATATCTAAATTAGAGCTGCAACAACTAATAGTCATAATAGATAATAATCGATTATGAAAATAGTTGTCAACGAATCTCATAATCGATTAGTTGGTTTGCAATTAGTTGGTCTGTGCACAGCACCAGCTCCTTCACTCCAATGAACTCCTGCACATGGTATTGTTTTTTATGGTTATGTCCTTAGCCTAAAGGACGTCTACAGACGTCTACTTTTCACTTTTTCAGGACAGTATACGTTTACAACTACCCCTGACTTAGGTGCAACCCAGATATAATAGTCATCATTTGGATTGTTTATATTAAATCTGGTGATTTGGAACTATGCTTTTCATGATATAGTGCCAAGCTTGTTGTTTACACCTTGCCCCTAGATTGATGGGAGTTATTTAAATTGATGTGCACTATTATCGGTTTGCACAATTATTAGCGTATTGCTTGCTATTGCTGATTATATGTACTGTATAAATAAATGTGTAAGGCTTTGTCCTGTTATTGATATATAGTCCTTAGCGCTTTTGATTTGTTTTTTGTTTTTTTATATTTTTAATAAATTGTGATAATATGTACCAGATTTAACCTTTATAAGTATATATTTGTTATTTTTAGAGCGGACTATATATTTTCCCCTAACATTATAGCTGGGTATTTACCATTGCATATAGATATTCAAGATATTTTTTATGTTAGAATGAAGTCAAGGGTTACTTTATTGAGAGGACCCTTGCCAAGGTGAAAAACACTTTGCATTGGTGAAAAGTTAACAAAGATAAATATTCCACTTTGGTGAAATTGGCAAAACCCTACTTATACATCTCAAGCACCTCAACACCATCTGAGTGTCTCTTCTCTGCTGCAGGAAATATAGCTGCACACATAGAACCAGCCTTAGCCAGAAGCATGTGGATATGTTGAGATTTTTGCATTTCAATGCAAAGTTTCTGAAAGAGTGAATAGCAGAATGTTATTAACAGTGATAGTCTAACTCTTTCTAGTTCTGCCTCTTTTCAATAAGTTTTTAGTTTTGTTTTGTTTAATTATAAAACTGTGTTCTGCTGCCTAGAAATTGGACAAATTGTTGTGTTAATGTAAAGTTTTAGTCTGAAGTTTATATTTGTAACACTCAGTATGTTGATTTTATTTAAAATATAGGAAACAATTATTGAGTCTTTTTTTATCCGATTAGTCAATTAATTTAAAAAATAATCGGCCGATTAATCGATTATGAAAATAATCGTTAGTTGCAGCCCTAATCTAAATACTGACAGCCCAATTGCTAGGCACTTCGTACAGTTCCATGAATCCAAATTGGATGGTTTGGAATTCACAGGCATCGAACAAGTCAAACAGCACAGACGAGGTGGTAACATAGATACCATCTTGCTCCAAAAAGAGACAAGGTGGATCTTTAATTTAAAAACTCTGTCTCCTATAGGACTATATGAGAAATTAGAGTTTGCCCCTTTCTTACCTAAAAATGAATTGATTTTATTTAATAGATATACTGTATATGGCTTTGCTACTATATCCCCATGCTATACTAGCCCCTTCTTTATTCCATTGTTCTCAGATGTTTGGGCTGTTCTGAGATTTAGCGGACCCCCTAGTCCCAGTAAACCTTAGTTAATCTAAAGGGTTTATATTGCATTGCTTCATACATAATATGACACAGGTCACCATTAAAATTTGAATTAATTAAGTAATATTTTTTCTATTTTATTCTATTTTCTTTTTCAATATTAAGTATTGGTAGTAAAAATTATATTAACCTAAGTTCTTTATGTTGTCCGTCTTGTCTTGTTTTGCTGTGCATGTGTTCCTCTAAAAAGTTATGTGTAATATATGTGAAGCATAATTATAGATGATAAGTGTAAACCGAAAGAGAAAACGTATGTGCCGTTTCAATAATTCAGTTTAATTAATGACGTAGTAATCACATGATCTTTGCAGCCAATAAGAGGAACCATCCTGAGCACTATGCTATCACCCGGAAGAAGCTCCTTGCTACAGAGCGAAACACGCAGGAGGAGGCATTGGTTTGCAGCACTACAACCGTGGGATCCCCCCACCTTTCCCTGCTATATGTTATCTTTCCCTGTGTGGAGGTGAAGTGAGTCGGATCTTCATTACTCATCGCTCATCTGTAAAGGAGAGGTAGTTCACATGGGCTAAAACGGTTCCTGGATGTGGTATTAACTTTTGATTGTTAACGGATGTTGTTAACAAATACTATCCTCCCTACCTTACAGGGAGTGCAGAATTATTAGGCAAATGAGTATTTTGACGACATCATCCTCTTTATGCATGTTGTCTTACTCCAAGCTGTATAGGCTCGAAAGCCTACTACCAATTAAGCATATTAGGTGATGTGCATCTCTGTAATGAGAAGGGGTGTGGTCTAATGACATCAACACCCTATATCAGGTGTGCATAATTATTAGGCAACTTCCTTTCCTTTGGCAAAATGGGTCAAAAGAAGGACTTGACAGGCTCAGAAAAGTAAAAAATAGTGAGATATCTTGCAGAGGGATGCAGCACTCTTAAAATTGCAAAGCTTCTGAAGCGTGATCATCGAACAATCAAGCGTTTCATTCAAAATAGTCAACAGGGTCGCAAGAAGCGTGTGGAAAAACCAAAGCGCAAAATAACTGCCCATGAACTGAGAAAAGTCAAGCGTGCAGCTGCCAAGATGCCACTTGCCACCAGTTTGGCCATATTTCAGAGCTGCAACATCACTGGAGTGCCCAAAAGCACAAGGTGTGCAATACTCAGAGACATGGCCAAGGTAAGAAAGGCTGAAAGACGACCACCACTGAACAAGACACACAAGCTGAAACGTCAAGACTAGGCCAAGAAATATCTCAAGACTGATTTTTCTAAGGTTTTATGGACTGATGAAATGAGAGTGAGTCTTGATGGGCCAGATGGATGGGCCCGTGGCTGGATTGGTAAAGGGCAGAGAGCTCCAGTCCGACTCAGACGCCAGCAAGGTGGAGGTGGAGTACTGGTTTGGGCTGGTATCATCAAAGATGAGCTTGTGGGGCCTTTTCTCCAACATTGGTGTGTCCGGTCCACGGCGTCATCCTTACTTGTGGGATATCTCTTCCCCAACAGGAAATGGCAAAGAGTCCCAGCAAAGCTGGCCATATAGTCCCTCCTAGGCTCCGCCCACCCCAGTCATTCTCTTTGCCGTTGAACAGGCAACATCTCCACGGAGATGGTTAAGAGTTTTTTGGTGTTTAAATGTAGTTTTTTATTCTTCTATCAAGTGTTTGTTATTTTAAAATAGTGCTGGTATGTACTATTTACTCTGAAACAGAAAAGGATGAAGATTTCTGTTTGTGAGAGGAAGATGATTTTAGCAGACAGTAACTAAAATCGATTGCTGTTTCCACATAGGACTGTTGAGATGAAGTAACTTCAGTTGGGGGAAGCAGTTAGCAGACTTTTCTGCTTAAGGTATGACTAGCCATATTTCTAACAAGACGATGTAATGCTGGAAGGCTGTCATTTCCCCTCATGGGGACCGGTAAGCCATTTTCTTAGTCAAACAAACAGAATAAAGGGCTTATGATGGGCTAAAAAACTGGTAGACATTTTTATGGGCTAAATCGATTGCTTTATTTGGGCATTTTATTCATATTTATGCTGACAATTTACATTTATAAACTTGGGGAACGTTTATTAAACGGCAGGCACTGTGTTAGACACCTTTTCCAGTCAGGGGGCCTTCCTAGTTGTAGACTGAGCCTCATTTTCGCGCCATTACTGCGCAGTTGTTTTCTGAGAGCAGGGCATGCAGATGCATGTGTGAGGATCTAAAAATTGCTGGAAAAGCTTCTAGAAGACGTCAATTGGTATCGTATTCCCCTCTGGGCTTGGTTGGGTCTCAGCAAAGACTATAGCTGGGACTGTATAGGGGTTAAATTTATAAACGGCTCCGGTTCCGTTATTTTAAGGGTTAAAGCTCTGAAATTTGGTGTGCAATACTATTAATGCTTTAAGACGCTGTGGTGAAATTTTGGTAATTTTTGAACAATTCCTTCATACTTTTTGACATATTCAGTAATAAAGTGTTTTCTGTTTAAAATTTAAAGAGACAGTAACGATTTTGTTTTAAAACGTTTTTTGTGCTTTGTTGACAAGTTTAAGCCTGTTTAACATGTCTGTACCTTCAGATAAGCTATGTTCTATATGTATGAAAGCCAATGTGTCTCCTCATTTAAATTTATGTGATAATTGTGCCATAGCGTCCAAACAAAGTAAGGACAGTACTGCCACAGATAATGAAATTGCCCAAGATGATTCCTCAGATGAGGGGAGTAAACATGATACTACATCATCTCCTACTGTGTCTACACCAGTTTTGCCCACGCAGGAGGCCCCTAGTACATATAGTGCGGCAATACTTATTACCATTCAACAATTAATGGCTGTAATGGATAACTCCATAGCAAATATTTTATCCAAAATGCCTACTTATCAGAGAAAGCGCAATTGCTCTGTTTTAAACACTGAAGAGCAGGAGGGCGCTGATGATAATTGTTCTGTCATACCCTCACACCAATCTGAAGGGGCCATGAGGGAGGTTTTGTCAGATGGAGAAATTTCAGATTCAGGAAAAATTTCTCAACAAGCTGAACCTGATGTTGTGACATTTAAATTTAAATTAGAACATCTCCGCGCACTGCTTAAGGAGGTGTTATCTACTCTGGATGATTGTGACAACTTGGTCATTCCAGAGAAATTATGCAAGATGGACAAGTTCCTAGAGGTTCCGGTGCACCCCGACGCTTTTCCTATACCCAAGCGGGTGGCGGACATAGTAAATAAGGAGTGGGAAAAGCCCGGCATACCTTTTGTCCCCCCCCCCCCCCTATATTTAAGAAATGATTTCCTATGGTCGACCCCAGAAAAGACTTATGGCAGACAGTCCCTATTGTCGAGTGGGGAAGTTTCTACTCTAAACAAACGCACTACTATTCCTATCGAAGATAGTTGTGCTTTCAAAGATCCTATGGATAAAAAATTGGAAGGTTTGCTTAAAAAGATTTTTGTACAGCAAGGTTACCTTCTACAACCCATTTCGTGCATTGTTCCTGTCACTACAGCAGCGTGGTTCTGGTTCGAGGAACTAGAAAAGTCGCTCAGTAGAGAGACTCCATATGAGGAGGTTATGGACAGAGTTCACGCACTTAAATTGGCTAACTCTTTTATTTTAGATGCCGCTTTGCAATTAGCTAGATTAGCGGCGAAAAATTCAGGGTTTGCTATTGTGGCGCGCAGAGCGCTTTGGCTAAAGTCTTGGTCAGCGGATGTGTCATCCAAGACAAAATTGCTTAACATCCCTTTCAAAGGTAAAACTCTATTTGGACCAGAATTGAAAGAGATTATTTCAGACATCACTGGGGGAAAGGGCCACGCCCTTCCACAAGATAGGTCTTTCAAGGCTAAAAATAAGTCTAATTTTCGTTCCTTTCGCAATTTCAGGAACGGACCGGCCTCTAATTCTGCATCCTCTAAGCAAGAGGGTAATGCCTCACAACCCAAACCAGCCTGGAAACCGATGCAAGGCTGGAACAAGGGTAAGCAGGCCAAGAAGCCTGCCGCTGCTAACAAAACAGCATGAAGGAGTAGCCCCCGATCCGGGACCGGATCTAGTGGGGGGCAGACTCTCTCTCTTTGCTCAGGCTTGGGCAAGAGATCTTCAGGATCCCTGGGCGCTAGAAATAGTTTCTCAAGGTTATCTCCTGGAATTCAAGGAACTACCCCCAAGGGGAAGGTTCCACATGTCTCACTTATCCTCAAACCAAATAAAGAGACAGGCATTCTTACATTGTGTAGAAGACCTGTTAAAGATGGGAGTGATACACCCAGTTCCAATAAAGGAACAAGGAATGGGATTTTATTCCAATCTGTTCGTAGTTCCCAAAAAAGAGGGAACTTTCAGACCAATTTTGGATTTGAAGATCCTAAACAAATTTCTCAGGGTACCATCGTTCAAGATGGAAACCATTCGAACGATTCTACCCACTATCCAGGAAAGTCAATTTATGACTACCGTGGATCTAAAGGATGCGTACCTACATATTCCTATCCACAAAGAACATCATCAGTTCCTAAGGTTCACTTTTCTGGACAAGCATTACCAGTTTGTGGCCCTCCCATTCGGGTTAGCCACTGCTCCAAGGATTTTCACAAAGGTGCTAGGGTTCCTTCTAGCGGTTCTAAGACCGAGGGGCATTGCAGTAGTACCTTACTTGGACGACATTCTAATACAAGCGTCGTCCCTGTCAAAAGCAAAGGCTCATACAGACATCGTTCTGGCCTTTCTCAGATCACACGGATGGAAGGTGAACATAGAAAAAAGTTCTCTGTCTCCGTCAACAAGAGTTCCCTTCTTGGGAACAATAATAGATTCCTTAGAAATGAGGATTTTTCTGACAGAGGTCAGAAAATCAAAACTTCTAAGCTCTTGTCACGCTTTCATTCTGTTCCTCGTCCTTCCATAGCGCAGTGCATGGAAGTAGTAGGGTTGATGGTTGCAGCAATGGACATAGTTCCTTTTGCACAAATTCATCTAAGACCATTACAACTGTGCATGCTCAAACAGTGGAATGGGGATTATACAGACTTGTCTCCAATGATTCAAGTAGATCAGAAGACCAGAGATTCACTCCGTTGGTGGCTGACCCTGGACCATCTGTCCCAGGGAATGAGCTTCCGCAGACCAGAGTGGGTCATTGTCACGACCGACGCCAGTCTAGTGGGCTGGGGAGCGGTCTGGGAATCCCTGAAGGCTCAGGGTCTATGGTCTCGGGAAGAATCTCTTCTCCCGATAAACATTCTGGAACTGAGAGCGATATTCAATGCTCTCAGGGCTTGGCCTCAACTAGCAAAGGCCAGATTCATAAGGTTCCAATCAGACAACATGACGACCGTTGCGTATATCAATCATCAGGGGGGAACAAGGAGTTCCCTGGCGATGAAAGAAGTGACCAAAATTCAATGGGCGGAGGATCACTCCTGCCACCTGTCTGCGATCCACATCCCAGGTGTGGAAAACTGGGAGGCGGATTTTCTGAGTCGTCAGACATTCCATCCGGGGGAGTGGGAACTCCACCCGGAGATCTTTGCCCAAATAACCCAATTATGGGGCATTCCAGACATGGATCTGATGGCGTCTCGTCAGAACTTCAAGGTTCTTTGCTACGGGTCCAGATCCAGGGACCCCAAGGCGACTCTAGTAGATGCACTAGTAGCACCTTGGACCTTCAACCTAGCTTATGTATTTCCACCGTTTCCTCTCATTCCCAGGCTGGTAGCCAGGATCAATCAGGAGAGGGCCTCAGTGATCTTGATAGCTCCTGCGTGGCCACGCAGGACTTGGTATGCAGACCTGGTGAATATGTCATCGGTTCCACCATGGAAGCTACCTTTGAGACAGGACCTTCTTGTTCAGGGTCCATTCGAACATCCAAATCTGGTCTCCCTCCAGCTGACGGCTTGGAGATTGAACGCTTGATTCTATCGAAGCGTGGGTTTTCAGATTCTGTGATAGATACTCTGGTTCAGGCCAGAAAACCGATAACTAGAAAGATTTACCATAAAATATGGAAAAGATATATCTGTTGGTGTGAATCCAAAGGATTCCCATGGAATAAGATAAAAATTCCTAAGATTCTCTCCTTTCTACAAGAAGGTTTGGAGAAAGGATTATCTGCAAGTTCTCTAAAGGGACAGATCTCTGCTTTATCTGTCTTACTACACAAAAGACTGGCAGCTGTGCCAGATGTTCAAGCATTTGTTCAGGCTCTGGTTAGGATCAAGCCTGTTTACAGACCTTTGACTCCTCCCTGGAGTCTAAATCTAGTTCTTTCATTTCTTCAAGGGGTTCCGTTTGAACCTTTACATTCCATAGATATTAAGTTACTATCTTGGAAAGTTTTGTTTTTGGTTGCAATTTCTTCTGCTAGAAGAGTTTCAGAGTTATCTGCTCTGCAGTGTTCTCCGCCCTATCTGGTGTTCCATGCAGATAAGGTGGTTTTGCGTACTAAGCCTGGTTTTCTTCCTAAGGTTGTTTCTAACAAAAATATTAACCAGGAGATAGTTGTACCTTCTTTATGTCCGAATACAGTTTCAAAGAAGGAACGTTTGTTACACAATTTGGACGTAGTCCGTGCTCTAAAATTCTATTTAGAGGCTACAAAAGATTTCAGACAAACTTCTTCCTTGTTTGTTGTTTATTCTGGTAAAAGGAGAGGTCAAAAAGCGACTTCTACCTCTCTTTCCTTTTGGCTTAAAAGCATCATCCGATTGGCTTATGAGACTGCCGGATGGCAGCCTCCTGAAAGAATCACAGCTCACTCTACTAGGGCTGTGGCTTCCACATGGGCCTTCAAGAACGAGGCTTCTGTTGACCAGATATGTAAGGCAGCGACTTGGTCTTCACTGCACACTTTTGCCAAATTGTACAAGTTTGATACTTTTGCTTCTTCGGAGGCTATTTTTGGGAGAAAGGTTTTGCAAGCTGTGGTGCCTTCCGTTTAGGTAACCTGATTTTCTCCCTCCCTTCATCCGTGTCCTAAAGCTTTGGTATTGGTTCCCACAAGTAAGGATGACGCCGTGGACCGGACACACCAATGTTGGAGAAAACAGAATTTATGCTTACCTGATAAATTACTTTCCCCAACGGTGTGTCCGGTCCACGGCCCGCCCTGGTTTTTTAATCAGGTCTGATGAATTATTTTCTCTAACTACAGTCACCACGGTACCATATGGTTTCTCCTATATATATTTCCTCCTGTCCGTCGGTCGAATGACTGGGGTGGGCGGAGCCTAGGAGGGACTATATGGCCAGCTTTGCTGAGACTCTTTGCCATTTCCTGTTGGGGAAGAGATATCCCACAAGTAAGGATGACGCCGTGGACCGGACACACCGTTGGAGAAAGTAATTTATCAGGTAAGCATAAATTCTGTTTTCGGGTTGAGGATGGAGTCAAGCTCAACTCCCAGTCCTACTGCCAGTTTCTGGAAGACACCTTCTTCAAGCAGTGGTACAGGAAGAAGTCTGCATCCTTCAAGAAAAACATGATTTTCATGCAGGACAATGCTCCATCACACGCGTCCAAGTACTCCACAGCGTGGCTGGCAAGAAAGGGTATAAAAGAAGAAAATCTAATGACATGGCCTCCTTGTTCACCTGATCTGAACCCCATTGAGAACCTGTGGTCCATCATCAAATGTGAGATTTACAAGGAGGGAAAACAGTACACCTCTCTGAACAGTGTCTGGGAGGCTGTGGTTGCTGCTGCACGCAATGTTGATGATGAACAGATCAAAACACTGACAGAATCCATGGATGGCAGGCTTTTGAGTGTCCTTGCAAAGAAAGGTGGCTATATTGGTCACTGATTTGTTTTTGTTTTGTTTTTGAATGTCAGAAATGTATATTTGTGAATGTTGAGATGTTATATTGGTTTCACTGGTAAAAATAAATAATTGAAATGGGTATATATTTGTTTTTTGTTAAGTTGCCTAATAATTATGCACAGTAATAGTCACCTGCACACACAGATATCCCCCTAAAATAGCTATAACTAAAAACAAACTAAAAACTACTTCCAAAACTATTCAGCTTTGATATTAATGAGTTTTTTGGGTTCATTGAGAACATGGTTGTTGTTCAATAATAAAATTAATCCTCAAAAATACAATTTGCCTAATAATTCTGCACTCCCTGTATATTCTATCATCTCATGTGGATACCCCACACAGGGCTATAGCGGAAGGTTACATTTGGCTCTTTCAGTGACTTTGCTTGATTTTGCTTATGCCTAACTGCTTGGGTACATCACGACTGGCTTGTTTGCTTATTGGCTTACTTTTTACTTGCTGTGCCTGCTGCAATCGTCATTACAGGATACGAACTGTGACCTGACCACTGACATATTTGTTCATGTTACCAGCCGCTAAGTATTTATTATTATTAGGATACGTGACTACAAGCCTTTACCATTTGGTACAAGTTGAACGGCATCTGGCACTTTATTTAGTGGTGCATTTAGCACTATTTATTTTACCACTAGCCGGCTTAGTCTCTTTCAGAGCTTTATGAGGGGCGCATGTGTTGTCTTTTATGTGTGTCTTTGTGTCTATTTGTGTATTTGTTTATTGAATTATGATCACATTTACATAAACATTTTTTCTTTGCATATATACTCTTGTGTTTTGTCATTCATTTAAGGAGGGTGCAATCCCCCTGGTCTTTTGGATACACCTTATACTGGTGCATCCACTTTTCTACTTACTTGTTTTGTATATGTCCTTTTAGGACTTGTTCCTTTTAGAGGTTCTCTTCCTTTGGGTCGAGACTTACTGGACTTCGTCACGTTTTTCTGGCGGCTTTGGCCGCTTAATTAGGAAGTGAAGGCTGTGAGGCTCTGCCTTCTTTCGGGAGTTAGTCGTCTCCATATCAGGGGCAATAGGAGGTGTTGTCTCTTTTTCCAAGCTTTTTGCTTAGGGGATGTTTTTCTGCCTGAGTTCGGAATGCTTTGCATTCTTCTCCCTTGGGTGTGGTCCTATGGAACATTTCTACTAGCCTTTCTTTCTACTCTCTTTCAGGTGACTCTGTTCTCGTTTTCATTTCCCTTTGTGCCGCCCTTGGGGCCTTTGGGCTCTAGAGAAATTGTGTGACTTTGTCGCGGCCTAGTACCTTGCTGGGGGGGGGTGTTGACTTCCGGCTAAGAGTGTTCTCTTCCCTTTGGGCTGGGAATTACGAGTGAGTCCTGTACCTGTTCTCCGGGTTTCCCGGTTAACATCCCCTGTGAGGTCTGATTGCTTCAGATGGGGTATCTTGGGTTCCGTGAGGGTGTTGTTTGTTCTAGGACTATTCTGGGTCCCGGGTCCGGAGTTTTTGTCTTGGATCCTTCTTGGGTGTTTGGAGACTTATGATCCGATGGACTGGTTCGGGAGTTTTTTTCAGGGACCCTATGTTGCGACATAGGGGCTAGCTCATTGGGCTTGCAAGCAGGTAGGCCAGAGTTCACATCCACCTTCGGGTACTGGTTATAAACTTTAAGGCCTGACTTGTCCTTCGGGCGGAGTGTGCTCTTCTATGGGGAGTTTTTTTCTCTGTTGGGTCAACAGTGGTGTCTGGATGATTTTTCATTCGGTCCGTGTTTTGATCATACTAGGGCTTCATGTCTTGTGGACATGTACGCTGTTCTTATCTGTGCCCTTCTCTTTGGAGGGGATTGTTTATCTTCCTTATGAGTTGGGGGTTTCCTCTCTCTGGAGGGTCTTTGTCCTGTCCTGTGTGTAGGAGGTTGGATCAGGTGACTTATTTCTTTAAGGGGCAGCATCTGCTGCTCTGTGGGCTCTGTTCCACCTGTTGGAAATTGATCTCTCTACGTAGAGACTGTCTAAGAGAGTTGTGAAAGGTCTTCCTACGGATCTATTGCACTCTTCTCTGTTCCAGGTCCTAGGGGGTTCTCCTTGGGAGTGCCTTATTTTGGAGGAGTGGATTGGGTTGGCACCCGAGCTCTGTTGGGGTGGGTGAGTCCCCCCTTTTTCTTTCCATTCCCTGGGGTCTTGTGGTTGGGGTCTTTCTGTCACCCTGTCTATCAGACATGTCTGTCGCTTGGCTGGTCTGGTGTTGGAGCAGGATCTGAAATCTGTTGCTCTGCTACTTCGTCCTCGGAGCATTCGAGGTACAGTAAGCCTTTTTGAGGTTTCTCCTTTCTCCACATTCAAGATTTGTGGGAAGGACTGGCGGCTCTTAGATAGCCTGCAACGTTATCCGCTGGTTAGTGGATACTTAGCAATCTGAAGGATCCTATCTTCAGCTGCTTT
The DNA here is from genome assembly GCF_027579735.1 of Bombina bombina. NCBI lineage: Eukaryota > Metazoa > Chordata > Amphibia > Anura > Bombinatoridae > Bombina > Bombina bombina. Next base: position 222,646 of record NW_026512149.1, read on the forward strand.
TTTACTTGCCCTGCAAGTATTTAAGTTCAAAGTCATTTTTAGATGACTGCAGCGTGCAGTGTTTTTGCTTCAGGTGTTATTCGTCAGATCTATCTGAGCTTGCTGCACAAGGTTCGCTCTGAATATTTCGGTATTCTGAGATTCAGTTGCTTCTATAGTGTGGTTGCACTGTGTTAGGGGAAGATCCTCTCTCTGTTTCAGACTCCCGGCCTCATCCCGTGGTTTCTGTATTTCTGGGGTCTAGGCGTCGCCTCCCCTTGTTTCTATGAGACTGGTTGGGTCTCTGTTAGCCTGACCCGCTTTCTCTGGTTTTTGCTCTGTGTTTTTATTTAGGACTCGTTGTGCCCTTTTTAGAGTTTTTTTTCTGGAAGTTCCTTCTGCTAGCTCAGCATACTAATGCACTGTGGCTACTCTGCACTGTAGCAAATAGAGGGCTGCAAGTTCGATTCCTGGCAAGGTCTACTCAGCCTTTCCTCCTTTCGAGGTTGATAAAATGAGCAGCGCCTTGAGTCCCCTAAGGGGGATTAGCTGCGCTTTACAAGTACAATCATGTTTTCTCCATGCCTTTTCTTCTTTGTGGAAGAATATGGTAGTTTGTTCCCTTTCTTTAGTAAGGGTTTTTTGTTTGGAGACCGACTGCTGGGGACAGTGTCTCTTGGAGGCTGTTGACTCAGTCGAGTCTAGTTCCTGCGGTCTCTAGCAAGGCTGTGGACTATCTACGGGTCAGTGTCTTTGGGCTTTTTCTTTTTTGTTTTTCTAAGTTGTTCTCGGCTTCAGACGAAGCCAGATTTTGTTGGGTAGGGGTTTTTAGGCCTGGTTCCCTCAGAATGGGCCGCCTCCAATTATTGCATTCAGTGTCCTCTATAGCTTGGGTATTGTTTTCCCAAAAGTAATGAATGCAACTGATAATTTTATTTTCTTCAGATGGAACGAGTCCACAGCTCCCCGCCCGTATTTTTTCTGTGGGGTGTCTGTTATTTTTGTTCTTCTGGCACCTTTTCACCCTGATGTTTCTTCTACTGTTCCTTGTTCCTCGGCAGAATGACTGGGGGATGTGGGAAGTGGGAGGAGTATTTAAGCCTTTGGTTGTGGTGTCTTTGTCTCCTCCTGGTGGCTAGGTTCTGAATTCCCAAAAGTAATGAATGCAGCTGTGGACTCTTTCCATCTGAAGAAAAGAAAATTATCAGGTACGCATAGTTTTAGTTTTTTTGGAACTCTTTTTTTGAATTTGTATTATTTGTATGCAGTGAATTATTATTATTGTTTACTTGTATTACACCGAGAGGTTTTACCTTTAATGCTTATTGCCCAATGTTGTCTTTCTCATATGTCTCACACTTTATTATCAGTTACACTGTTTCCAAACATTATGAGTCAGATTACAAGTGGTGCAATATTTAGCGATTTTGCTTGCGCAAAACACTGCCAGAAATAAACTTTTAAAGCACATGATTTAGTATGCATATTACAAGTTAAAAAGTAAAATATTTGTGTGTGAGCAATAGCCGGCGAGCAGTAACTTCAGGAATTTGAATATCGCTACCGTGCCAACGTCTCCCCATAAGCTTCAATGGAAAGCCCAAACTGGAAATAACAAACACTTATTTTTCGTGCACTAACCCTACAGGAGTTATACCCTATAGCACTAACTTGATTGTAGTAATGAATATTTTATATTCCAATGTTCTTCACATAGAAGAAAATAAAAAATACATAGAACATTTTCCCCTAGTGGTGGCTTTAAAGCAGGAACTTGTAAATAGGTACTTACTGCGTTTTCTTAACATTTGCTGCCCTAGTTTAGAAAGCCAGAGTTGGCTACTCTGTTCTTTCTTTTTCAAAGGTCTCTGTGAAGAACTGTGTCTTCTCATACCTTGTAACTGTCTACATGCTGGACAGTGGAGCAGGTAAGTGCCTTTTCCTTCTAAATACAGGGAGAGTCCACAGCTGCATTCATTACTTGTGGGAATACAGAATCTGGCCACCAGGAGGAGGCAGACACTCCAGCCAAAGGCTTAAATACCTCCCCCACTTTCCTCATCCCCCAGTCATTCTTTGCCTTTCGTTACAGGAGGTTGGCAGAGAAGTGTCAGATGTTTTTTCGGAGTAGTTCCTTATGAGAGGTACCTGCCCTTTGGGATGGAACTGGAGTTTTAAGTAGTCTTGTCAGCCTCTCAGTGAGAGCATTGATGAATGGAGAGTGTTTCTGAGAAACCATCCAGAATCAGATTAACAGCTCCTATAAGCAATCAGCGCTGACGAGTTTCGCTGCTTGCTTTCTTCACTCAAGTCCATGTCAGAGGCGCTGCTACTATCTGTCAAACTTGAAGAGCCGTGTTGCTGTTCCACAGATTGGATTCCGGTAAGATTGTTTAATTTTATACACACATGTTAATGATAGAAGACAGGGTCTCAGTGGGACTCCTCTTTATGGAATCAAGGGTTAATATTTCCTGAGGGGGATTATTGAACAGTGGGGTCTTTTTTAATCATGTTTGTTATGGGATTTTGACTGCGTATGTGTAAGGAGACATTTTAGGCTCTTAGGCTGATACGGAACATACAGGTTTCAGAGCTGCACAGTTTTATTGAGCTGGCGCACTTTTCCTAGCAGGAGCAGTCCTGCATGAGGCACCATGTGACTGGGTGTAGTCACGTCTTTTTTTCCAATTCCGATTCCTGACAGAATGGCTTTGGAGAAGAGTTAATTTCTCTACCTGTCTGGGTCATAGGAGGTGGTGAGTTCCCCAGCCATTGGGGGTGTAGGTGCCAGTTTGTTTGTTTTGTCTAAAACTCTTAATTATAATTATGGAGGTGTCTGATATTCTAGAGGATTCCTCTGATACAGATTTTGATACCTGCATATGTTGTGAGGAGGACCGGGTAGACTATCCTGCTCAATTATGTTCTGTATGCCGTAATAGGATGTTCTCTTCTAACAATGTTGAGATGTTAGAGACCACTGAGTCATCTAACTCTGAGGATTCCTCGTCTGTGAGGTGCGTTCCCTAGAATCTTATCCTACACATGCAGTTCCCCTAAGTGCCATTACTCCTTCGTCTGAGGGAGACTTTTTTCCACCAGAGGTTATTGCACGTTTTCGCATGGCCATCTCTATGGCTTTAGCGAGTTTGCCTCTTCCGCCTATGAAGCAAAGGGTTAATCCGTGCTCTCCTACACATGGGCCGTCATGTAAAATGATGATTGTGCCAGATCTGTCTTCTGGAGGTGTGGTTCCCTCTGAGGCTTCAGAGGTAGAACCTCCGGGGTCAGAATTGCTTGATTTGATTCCTCCGACTGAGGAGGATTTGACTTTTAGACTTAGAGTGGCACTCCTAAATTTACTCCTGAGAGAGATTTTGGCGATGTTAGAGGTTCCCAGTCCTGATCCGTCAGATGGATCTCAGTCCTCTATATCAGATAACGATCTTGATAAGATGAGTGGAGAGGGTTGGATCCTCTCCTTTATCGTCTCTATGTATATAGTTTTAGAATCCTAGTCCTGAGCTCTATGGGGGGTTTGTGTTATATACAGACAGGACCTGTTCGTTTTGCACACCCTTTTGCAGTCTGGTGCGTTTAACCATTTTCTTTTCTAATCCGTCTCAGATAGTTTTTGTTTTAAGAGCTCAGGGTTCTTGTGGAAACTCTCTTTTGGAAGTTTCGTCACTTGAATTGTTTCTGGTTATATCGACTTTGATGGTCGAGATGAATGTCTTCTGATGGAAGCTTCTAGATCTCTGGTCGGAGTGATGTTCCCTTAATTTTATAGATATGAAAGTTTAAGTTGCAGAACTTATTTTTTTATATCTGTTTATTTTCAGTTCCTAGCACTGCTGGAACTTAAGTTTTTTGTTTATGTGTTTTTATGACAGACGTGTTGTACCCTTGATGACGGGCAGGACCTGTTTTGGGTAATAGTTCAGTCTGTTATTCCCTTCTAATATAGAGAAGGAGCCTTTTCTAATTATTCTGGTCCGGGCAGAGCAGGCACTTCTATACCGAAGCACAGGCAGGACCTGTCTTAGGTTTTTCTGGATGGGCACTTGATGCTGGAGCATATGGGTCCAGGGGTCCTAGAGGCCGGAGTTGAGCTTTTAATTCAGTTTTTTCTGGACGAGGTGACTTTTGGAGTCTTGTCCCGGTACTCTTCGTAGTGTCTGACACTGTGGATGAATGACCCAATTAGGGGAGGGGTTTTCTTGTCCTTCTAGGTCCGATGATCTTTAAGCAGAGCTTTTTGATCTCTTTGTTCAGAGAGAATACACGGTTTTATCTACCTGAATTTAGGAAGACGGTTATCTTTCCTGTCTGAAGCAGTCCAGTGTAGTCTGGTAGTTTTCTCTGTGGAACTTGAAGGTTGATGATTCGGATCCAGGGCTTTTGCTGGATGTTTTTTCAAATCATGCTTATTTAAGCAGGTCCGGTTCTTAGGAAACACTTTTCTTCCGGAACCTCGCTTTGGTCCTCAGTTTTGGGATCTGGGGTTTAATATGGCAGTAGCCTATTTCTAGGTGTTGCGGTGGCTCCCGAGTCTTGGCTTTCTGGATTTTCCAGTGTCTTCTAGTAGACTTTTGCGGATTTGCTTCCTGCCGGTTCCATCCTCAGAGGTGGACCTAGACCTGAGTTCTGGTGTTTAACACCAGGTTGGATCCTTTGGATGGGGTTTGGTCTTTCAGCTAGGAAGGCTCCTTGCTTTAAAGCTAACAAAGTTAGATTTACGTAATCGGGTTCCGCCCTCCAATTCACCGTCAGGCCTTAGTTGGCGCTGTGTGGATTCAGCCCAGGCCGAGTTTTCAACATTGTTTGGGTTCTTGACTCTGCCTAGAGTCTTTGTGGTTTACTGGTTGGGGACTTGTTCTCCAGTGTTCGGTCCAGCCCTTCCGGTGTTGGGGATTTTTATCCTAGTCTCCCTGGGCTGTTTTGTCTTGGTCTCTTCCCTGTCAGTAGGGAGAGAGTGTTTTCTGGGGATATTTGAAAGGATTTTCTTTCTAATCATCATTGGGGGTTTTCCAGTCGAACATTTGGCTCTGAGGTCTGGTCTTCTGGATACATGCCAGTTGGGACCTCTTGGTGAGTGGATTATTTCTGAGTTAGTGAGTTCCTCCTGCGTAGACGGGAGGGTCTCGCATTTGTTAAGGGGTGAAGGCCCACTACAGCTCTTGACAGCAATCCATTCTCTGAGCGTGCTCTTCCGGAACGGATGTTCCTTACGATCATCCGTTTGGTCTGACTATCCAGAAGTTTCCGAATGTGTATCTGAAGAAAGCAGATTGAGTTTCTCAGTTGAGGTCTGCAGGACTAAGGGGCCAAAGGGATTATTTCCGGGCCTAGCAAGCTGTCGGCTTGGAGTTTGAATTCTCAATTGTTTTACTGGACAAAAAATATTATGTCCAAGAGATTAAAAAACAATTATCTGATATTGATGTATATAAACCGTTGACCCACAACGCTATATTTGAGATAAAGAAAGAGATTGAGGCCTGTGTTTGGTTTGCATTTAATAATGGCATTATTGGTAAGGATGTGAGAAGGTTTTTACTAGAATCTGAGGACATCACTCCTGGCCGCCCAATTGTGGCAGGCATGGGCTCAGTATTGTCCAAGGTATCAATATATTTGGATAAGGTTCTTAGACCCTTTGTTAATTCTAGTTCATACATCCAAGACACAGGAGATTTTCTAGCTAAATTGCGTGATCTATATTTAGAGGAAAGTAAATGCATTCTGTTTAGTCTTGATGTGACATCACTGTATACAGCTATCACACATGAGGCAGGGATTGGAGCAGTGGAGAAAGTTCTGAGTGAATCTGATAGATACACTACTTCACAGGCAGAATTTTTTTTGCAGTTACTTAATATTGTTTTAAGGTGTAACTATTTTCTTTTTGAGGATAGTTATTATCTTCAGCTCCAAGGGACTGCCATGGGTTCCAATGTCGCCCCCACATACGCCAATATTTTTATGAATATGTTTGAGGAACATTTTGTATATAATAATTCTTTTTTTCTATCATATGGCGCCACCTGGTGGCGCTATATTGATGATGTGTTTGGTGTGGGGGGGGGCGACATTGGAACCCTGGTAAATTTTGTTAATGATTTAAATGCAGCGACTAGTCACATTAGATTTAAGTTGGTCTTTAGTGAGGAGAGTGTTGTATTTCTGGACACAGTTGTGTCAAAATGTAAATCAGGTCTAACTGTGGACCTTTATAGGAAAGAAACAGATTGCAACACTCTCCTGCACTATAAGAGTGCACACCCTCCTTCATTGGTAAGATCTTTACCCAGGAGCCAGTTTCTACGTGTAAGGCGTATTGTGTCTGATGAAACAGTGGTTAAGGACAGGCTTAAAGAAATGGGAGATCATTTCCTTCAAAGGGGATATCCATGTGAATTAATTGAGACTGAATTTAAGAAAGCATTAAACACCCCTAGGGAGATGTTATTGGAAAAGAAAAAACCTGTGAAGAATAAAAAAACCCCTAGACTAGTTTTTGTAAGTCAATTTGCACCTTGGAATCAACAGGTTATGAAGATTATTCGCAGGCATTGGCACATTTTGAGCACTTGTAACCCTGATATTCAGGAATTTAAGATTCCCCCTATGCCAGCTTTTAAAAGAGGAAAAAATATAAAAGATGTTCTGGTAAGGGCAGATATTGGTCCATCTAAGGGACCGGTTCAAACTTATATTGGTAAGAAAAATCTGGGGAGTTTTCCCTGCTTAGGGTGCTCAAATTGAAATAGCATAATTAAAGGGCCAACATTTAGTCATCCAAGTACTGGTAAAAATATTTCATTAAGGGACACTATACCTGTAATACTGATTTTGTGATATATTTGATTAAATGCCCATGTGGGCTGGGGTATGTGGGGGAGACCTCCCAGTGCGTAAGGGAACGCATAGTCCAACACAAAAGTAGTATTAGAACCAAGAAAAAGGATGCCCCAGTTGCCCATCACTTTCTGTCTGCAGGCCATAATCTAAGCCAATTAAGATTCCAGATTTTGGAACAGGTGAAACATCCTAGAAGAGGGGGTGATCGAATTAAATTATTACAAAAACGTGAAGCATATTGGATTTATGAATTAGGTACATTATCTCCAGGTGGCATGAATAAAGAATTAGATTGGTCAATTTTTCTGTAGAAATTTATATGTAAATCTTTATTCAAAACAATGCTTATATCTATCTATGCTAATATGTAATATAAATGAATAGTGAAAATAATATATTACATGAGAGCCTACACTGTACATGGATATATTTAGACTATGTATTGATTCATTGCTAAGTAAGTAATAGTAAAATTAAAATTATTTATAGAGGTGTGATTTTTGTAGTTGACCACATGGTGGCAGCATTTGGCTGTTAGTGATATACTTGTCTTTACAGGTGTTACAATTAGCTGTTAAGGTGTGACTTATTTGGGTATATAAGAAGTGAATCAGTGTCTGTTTGTTATGCAAGATTAAGGACTTGTGTCCGAAACGTTGCTGATTTTTTTGATCTTGGCTCAATAAAGAAATTCATTCATTGAACTTGGTGGCTCCTATGCAATTTTGTTCTTCATGTGTCAAGAAAACCTTGCAAAATAAAGGTAACATTTTTGAGCCTAATGTCTCTCTGGATGATGCTCTTAAAATAATACCTCTGCTTTCTCCTGCTATGTCCCAAGCCTCAATGGTGTCACATGCAGTGTCCTGCAGTTCCTCTATAACTCCTAGTGGAGTTTATTTTAAAGCAGAAATTGCTGCCCAGGTATCTTAAGCGGTATCTGCGGCATTAGCTGCCATTCCCAGATTACAGGGAAAACGCAAGAGGAAATCAAGAAATTCAGAAAGTAAGGTGTCTGTCCTCAGTTCTGCTTCCCAAGTTGCCCTTTCTCATAAGTCTGATGAGGAAGATACATTAGGACTTTCTGAGGGTGAAATCTCAGATTCGGACAGTAAAATTCCTTCTTCTGAGACTGAGGTGGTATCCTTCAGATTTAAGCTTGAACACCTTTGTGTATTGTTAAAGGAGGTTTTAGCTACTTTAGATTACTCCGATACCCCTGTCATTGTCACTCCTAAGAAATCTAGTAAACTTAATAGTTCCTTTGATGAACTTTCCACTTCTGAGGTTTTTCCTGTGCCGGACTGTGCTAGGGAGATTATCTCACAGGAATGGGAGGAAACAGGGGTGTCTTTTTCCCCGTGTCCCATTTTTAAGAAAATTTTTCCTGTCAAGGACTCCATTAAAGACCCTTGGTATACTGTACCCAAAGTTGAAGGGGGCTTTCCACTCTGGCTAAGAGAACCACTATTCCTATTGAGGATAGCTGCTCTTTTAAGGATCCGATGGACAAGAAGCTGGAGGCTTATTTGAAAAAGATTTATGTTCATCAAGGTCTCCAATGGCAACCTGCGGTGTGTATTGCCACCGTGACTAGTGCGGGAATCTTATTGCTTAGACACCTTTTCTGATTCTCTTCAAGAAGAGACTTTGTTGGATGACATTCAAGATACGATTAAAGCTCTGAAGTTGGCCAATTCCTTTATTGCAGATGCCATTTTACAGGTTGTTAGACTAGGAGCTAAAACTTCTAGTTTCACTGTCCTAGCCCGCAGGGTTATGGTTGAAATCATGGTCTGCGGACGTTTCCTCTAAAGTCAAGCTTCTGGCGATTCCTTACAATTATACCTATAATCTTATAGGATTCTTGCAACATTTTAGCACACACTACTGTAATATATAACTATGGCCAACAAATTTGAATTGGACAAAAAGACTAGAGAACAAAAGAGATTAACTGATTTAAATGAAGTTTTCCAGAATCCTGCTGTGGGTAACCAAGGTATAAATGCCAATAATATGGACATACTGTTGAGGGAATTACACAAAAACCTGTTTAAACAGGATAAACTATGGTGGGACCAACAGTTTTGAAAGAATACATTGAAAGAAATCTGATACACAGGGGGTTAAGAATACAACTATTCCCTGCCTTCGAGTTTAAGGAAAAGAACTTAAGCATTAAATGGGAGGAATCCCTAAGTGAATGCTCAAAAAAATTAATGAAGATCCTTATTAAACACTATTCATCTGAATATGAAAGACTGGAGGATCTCATTAAAACACTATGGCCTAGATTTAGAGTTGGGCGGTAGCCGTCAAAACCAGCGTTAGAGGCTCCTAACGCTGGTTTTTACCGCCCTCTGGTATTTGGAGTCAGTCAGGAAAGGGTCTAACGCTCACTTTTCAGCTGCGACTTTTCCATACCGCAGATCCCCTTACGTCAATTGCGTATCCTATCTTTTCAATGGGATCTTTCTAACTCCGGTATTTAGAGTCTTGGCTGAAGTGAGCGTTAGAAATCTAACGACAAAACTCCAACCGCAGAAAAAAGTCAGTAGTTAAGAGCTTTCTGGGCTAACGCCGGTTTATAAAGCTCTTAACTACTGTGCTCTAAAGTACACTAACACCCATAAACTACCTATGTACCCCTAAACCGAGGTCCCCCACATCGCCACCACTCTACTAAATTTTTTTAACCCCTAATCTGCCGACCGCCACCTACGTTATACTTATGTACCCCTAATCTGCTGCCCCTAACACCGCCGACCCCTATATTTATTAACCCCTAACCTGCCCCCCACAACATCGCCGCCAGCTACCTACAATAATTAACCCCTAATCTGCCGACCGCAAAGCGCCGCTGCCTACGTTATCCTTATGTACCCCTAATCTGCTGCCCCTAACACCGCCGACCCCTATATTATATTTATTAACCCCTAATCTGCCCCCCTCAACGTCGCCTCCACCTACCTACACTTATTAACCCCTAATCTGCCGAGCGGACCGCACCGCTACTATAATAAAGTTATTAACCCCTAATCTGCCTCACTCCCGCCTCAATAACCCTATAATAAATAGTATTAACCCCTAATCTGCCCTCCCTAACATCGCCGACACCTAACTTCAAGTATTAACCCCTAATCTGCCTAATCCGCTACTCTAATAAATTTTTTAACCCCTAAAGCTAATTTTAACCCTAACCCTAACACCCCCCTAAATTAAATATAATTTTATTCTAACGAAATAAATTAACTCTTATTAAATAAATTATTCCTATTTAAAGCTAAATACTTACCTGTAAAATAAACCCTAATATAGCTACAACATAAATTATAATTATATTATAGCTATTTTAGGATTAATATTTATTTTACAGGCAACTTTGTATTTATTTTAACCAGGTACAATAGCTATTAAATAGTTAAGAACTATTTAATAGCTAAAATAGTTAAAATAATTACAAAATTACCTGTAAAATAAATCCTAACCTAAGTTACAATTAAACCTAACACTACACTATCAATAAATAAATTAAATAAACTACCTACAATTATCTACAATTAAACCTAACACTACACTATCAATAAATTAATTAAATACAATACCTACAATTATCTACAATTAAACCTAACACTACACTATCAATAAATTATTTAAATAAAATATCTACAAATAACTACAATGAAATAAACTAACTAAAGTACAAAAAATAAAAAAGAACTAAGTTACAAAAATAAAAAAATATTTACAAACATTAGAAAAATATTACAACAATTTTAAACTAATTACACCTACTCTAAGCCCCCTAATAAAATAACAAAGCCCCCCAAAATAAAAAATGCCCTACCCTATTCTAAATTAAAAAAGTTCAAAGCTCTTTTACCTTACCAGCCCTGAACAGGGCCCTTTGCGGGGCATGCCCCAAAGAATTCAACTCTTTTGCCTGTAAAAAAAACACATACAATACCCCCCCCCCCCAACATTACAACCCACCACCCACATACCCCTAATCTAACCCTAATCCCTCTTATATAAACCTAACACTAAGCCCCTGAAGATCTCCCTACCTTGTCTTCACCTCACCGGGTCCCGATCTGTCCAGAAGAGCCTCCGATGTCTTGATCCAAGCCCAAGCGGGGGGCTGAAGAGTGACGTCCATCCTTGGGCTGAAGTCTGGATCCAAGCTGCGGCTGAAGAAATCCATCATCGGCTGAAGTCGGAAGTCCATCATCGGGATGAAGTCTTCTATCAAGCCGCATCTTCAATCTTCTTTCTTCTGGAGCGGAGCGGAGCCATCTTCTTTCCAACCGACGCGGAACATCCTCTTCAACCGACGCCTACTCGCCGAATGACGGTTCTTTAAATGACGACATCCAAGATGGCGTCCCTCGAATTCCGATTGGCTGATATTATTCTATCAGCCAATCGGAATTAAGGTAGGAATATTCTGATTGGCTGATGGAATCAGCCAATCAGAATCAAGTTCAATCCGATTGGCTGATCTAATCAGCCAATCAGATTGAGCTCGCATTCTATTCGGCCGCCAGCAGTGAGGTGTCAATCAACCCGATCTTACTCGATCGGGTTGAATTGTGGCGATTCCTGTCTGCCTTATCAGTGCAGGCAGACAGGGTTATGGAGCAGCGGTCTTCATAACTTGTGTTTCTGGTGAGTCTGAAGATTCGCCAGAAACACGGGCCGTTCGGAGCTTGATAAATGGGCCTCATAGACATATTTAATCAAATTGTATGTAGTGCCATAAACAAACTTAAAATTCATCCAAAATCCAAAAACCTATCTACAAAAGAAAGAAAAGCTCTCAAAGACATGGAATCCTGGAACAATGTAATCATTAGAAATGCGGACAAGGGAGGGAACATTATAATATGGCCAGAGGAAATGTATTTAAAGGAGGCAATCTCCCAACTAAAGAATCAAGGATGTTACAGGGAATTATGGGGTAACCCAGCCATACAATTCCACCAACAATATAATCAACTAATTGAAGAAGCAAAGAAAACTGGCATTATTACCAACAAAGAAAAGAAATTCCTGACCGTATTACATCCAAAAACAGCTACTTTCTATGTAATCCCCAAAGTCCATAAGAACCAGAAATAACCTCCCGGCCGCCCAATCGTCTTGGGAAATGAAAACCTAACTGAAAAAGCCAGCCAATACATCGATTTTAGACTAAGGCAATTCTTAACCCAACTTCCCTCTTATGTTAGAGATACAATGGAAGTTTTACAGCTGATCAAGGATGTTAACATCTCCAAAAACACCTGGCTCGTCCCAGTGGATGTGGAATCACTGTATACGAGCATCATCCATAAACTAGGATTACAGGCAGTGAAACATTTCTTGACATGTCCACGGAAGAGAGCCAAGAACACAATCAATTTATGATAGATCTGTTAAAATTCGTCCTCACAAAGAACTTCTTCCTATTCAACAACAAATTTTACCTACAGACCCAAGGCACGGCCATGGGCACAGCGTGTGCACCCACCTGCGCCAATTTATTCCTAGGCTGGTGGGAGCAAACAATTGTATTTTCAGATAACAACAATCAATATACCCTGAATATCCCTCTGTGGATTAGGTATATTGATGATATTCTGTTTCTATGGGAAGGGCCCGAAGATGAACTAGAGATGTTTTTAAAAAAACTAAACCGTAATAACTTGAATATTAAACTTACCTACCAAAAAAGTCTAACTCAAATCTCTTTTCTGGACATACAAATCTTTAAAGAAAATAATAGATCCCTAAGCACTGATCTATTTAGAAAAGAGACAGCGACAAACAATGTACTCCACTCAACAAGTGCTCATGCACCCAACACTACAAAATCTTTACCCTGTGGCGAATTCCTAAGAATAAAACATAATTGCTCAGATGAAATTACTTTAAAAAAAGAGCATTAGAACTCGAAAGCATGCTACTCTCCAGAGGGTATAGCAAAAGATCCATTAAAAAAGAGACGAGCCATTGTAACTCCAAGAGCAGATTTATTGAAAGTCCGAAAGAAAAATCCGGACAACAAAACACGTCTGATAATGACTTATAATGACCAGTCGAACCAGATCGTTTAAATAATCCAACAAAACTGGCACAAATGAAAAAATGATCCTTTGTTAAAGGAGGTGATCAGACCGAGAGCAGAAATTAGCTACAGAAGATCAAGAAATCTAATGGAAATCCTCAGCCCCAGTCATTATGTGAAGAATATTAGAAAATTAAAAACTACAGAGCAGGGCTCCTTTCCATGTGGCAACTGCTGCACATGTGCCAACATGATCAAAAAGAAAAAAACGATTATCGACAGATTTGGCAAAGAACATCAAATTAAAATTTATATAAGCTGCAACACTATTGGAGTAATTTATGCCCTCCAATGCAAATGCCCATATATTTATATAGGAATGACGACAAGAAAACTCCACATTCGGATAATGGAACATCTTAGGAATATCCGTAATGCTCCTCAAGACTTGTCCAAAAACAAAAAAATCACGTCCGTAGCTTTACATTTTTATAAACATCATCAATCCAAGACATCTGAGTTGCAATGTTATGGTATACAAAAAATGTCATTAGGCCTAAGAGGAGGAATCTGGAGAAGGCTTTATTAAAAGCAGAAACAAGATGGATTTACTTAAAGGGACACTGAACCCAATTTTTTTCTTTCGTGATTCAGATAGAGCATGCAATTTTAACCAACTTTCTAATTTACTCCTATTATCAATTTTTCTTCCTTCTCTTGCTATATTTATTTGAAAAAGAAGGCATCTAAGCTTTTTTTTTGGATTCAGAACTCTGGACAGCACTTTTTTATTGGTGGATGAATATATCCACCAATCAGCAAGGACAACCCAGGTTGTTCACCAAAAATGGGCCAGCATCTAAACTTACATTCTTGCATTTCAAATAAAGATACCAAGAGAATGAAGAAAATGTAATAATAGGAGTAAATTAGAAAGTTGCTTAAAATGTCATGCTCTATCTGAATCACAAAAGAAAACATTTGGGTTCAGTGTCCCTTTAATAGACTGTGTACACCCTAAAGGCTTAAATGAACAGAACAATTATTCAATGTTCATCTAAAAAAGTGCTAATACCAATGATCAGAATTTATGTACTAAGATAAATACCATACTGGGGAGGCCTGATACTGTAGAAATATTGAAAATGTGTGTTTTTTTCTTTGCAGAACGATCTTACCCATACTATACTGGCATATTTAGGATAGAATATGCACATAACAACTATTAACATGAAGATATTTTAACTCTTGTATAGTTATTATATAATAATCACACTGATCACTCTCAGCACATTTTTTTGCATCAGTTTTATGCACAGACGTTCACTTATTTATTTTGTTTGTTTTTCAGATTTTGTAGCCGAATTTGACATCTCACCCAGTCACATTGTTTACTTTCTAGACAGTTGTAATCACCAACTTACTTACAACTTACACAGTCCAACCTTTTCAGATTGCACAACATCAATCCTATTCACGACACTCTTTTTTTTCAGCTCATTTTAACTCACTCTAACAGATATACGCACTGAATTCCAGTATATCTTATCACAATAATTGAAAAAATCCAACATAACAAGCAGTATATACAATTCTGGTCTCATGTTAATACATAACACTTTGATGCCCATAGATTCCCGCCATCATAATAAATGTGTGCTCTTAATAAAGAAATAATATATTTAGATACCTCATTTTATTACTCAACATCCTGCAATACAAAGAACACAATATACAGATAAGGCCTGTTTATTTTATGATCATAATTATATTCTGGTATTAAAGATACTTTTACAACTAGATCCTAGTCCAAGGAGATAACACAGTAAGATTCACTAAAACCTTCAAAACTTTCCAAATAATCTCCTTGAACAAATCCTCAAAGCCATCACAATAGATACACAACATTGCTTTGCCATTCAATAAGAGGATGGACCTGATTGGATGAGGATTATAACCAGAGGTGTGGCTTAGACGATAAACACCCGTAGACTCTGGCGCGCGTCACCTTTAGAAAAAAACGCCACTTAGACGGTGAAACATGTCAAGGGAGGGTGTTAAGCTCCTTTCAACCCCAAACTATTTTTAATGTAGCATTTAGATTCGACTTCTAAAATTTACCAATTAAACTAATTTATAATGCATTATTAAAGCACGGATATAAGAAATCCTAGGTAACCGCTCTATAATATCTAACTATATCTGACACAGACTCCGAAATTTGTACAAGCGGAGGTTATAAATCTGATAGACGATATGTGCTGGAAAGCAACCATTACAGTTGGTATTAGTCCAAATAGAAGAGAGTGGGTATGAAGGTCGACTAGAATCTCAATATCTATTTAAAATCTTTAGATTAAACCACATAACAGTCATTTCGACTGTTGATGACAAAGCAATACTAAACATTGGGAAAATCCAGTGATTAACTGAAAAGTGCAATATACAGCAAGCACGATTAGCATTAAACATATTGACTTAGTAGGTTGCAAACATTAATAGAACCAGAGCACAGTGGTTTACAATGTTATGAATAGTGGAATAGAAATGCCAGCATATGTACACCTCCGGTGATACTAAATCAGATAACATCTGTCGCAATATTTGAAAACTTTCCTAAATACACTCAGCATTGCTTAGTGCAATACAATATGCGACAGTAGTTATAAACAAATATGTGTGTAGCAATTTAAATTGATACAATCCACCAGTACTTTGACACCAATGTAACCAATGATTAAATCTCTTATTATATATAGAGACAAGGCACAATACGATATCAAGCAAAATTATATTAGTGTCCTTTCATATAAATCCATACATCTGTATGAGTTGAAAGGTTTAAAAACATTTGGTCTTTATCGGAAAGGGCATACTACTATAATTATATGTATAGAATCAAACCAAATATTCTGGAATGAATATATAATAAACATTGTGAATTACCCACACACTTGATCTAAAGTGCCAAAATTGCTGCAGGAAATACACTTGTTATGCACTACACTATCAAATGTCTGAAAATAAATTAAAAAAAAAAGAAAAATAACATTTCCCTTCCTATATACATAACTGTGTCTAGCTACTATATAATCTTTACCATTGCACTTAAATTGCACTTAAATTTGAATATCCTCAATACTGCAAGACCTGAACAGAGTATATGTTCAGTTCAATACACAAGGCATATTTAAAGAGGTATTACCCTTTGTTTAGTGCGAATACATAAGATATAAACACTGAGCTGCTATATATAATTATTACCACTTTCCCCAATCTCAATACCATGAATATTAAAAGACAAGATATATATCTGTTAATTTGCAAGACTTAAAAGAATATTACGTCAGGTTCGGTTCAACGCAAGAAATATAAACTGAAAGTTTAGCACATTTGAGTGCATTATATATTATATATATATCCTAGATGAACTGCAGTGTATCTCTGTAATTTAATACACCATTTCACAAGTATAAAAAATCTTTCTTATCCTTATCTTACAAGTGAATGGAAAGTAGAAAAAATACAAAAAACAAATCTTCACTAATATCCATTCATCCAGTGAACAACAGTGCTACAAAGACACTATATATCGAGTCAATTGGCAAACACCTATTATAGATTTAGTGTTGAATTATATATAATTTGAATAAATGGGTACACCCTTCAGATTACCAAGATTAGGATTTCTTAAGCATTTATTATTTACAATCCTATGAAGTCAACAATCTATTTGTGTTTTTAAAACATACATTTTGTTTGTGTTATTTTTTTAACGTCTTAAATAAAAGTTAATTTTTAACAAACAACTGAACCATACCCCTGAGATTTTGATGTGACATAACATACAAAGGGAGTGAGAAGTGCTATTTAGAATGCATCTTTTGGTCAAATTTTCTCTTTTTTGACATAAACCTCACAAGGGCAAAATCTTGTTTGGACCCGGTTTGGCAGAAATTATCTCTGATATTTCGGGTGGAAACGGGTCTTTTCTACCTCAAGATAAGAAGAATAGGCCTAAAGGAAGTCAGAGTAATTTTCGTTCATTTCGTAACTTCAGAGGAAAGCCTTCACCCTTCTTCTTCCAAGCAGGAACAATCTAAGTCTTCTTGGAAACCCAATCAGTCTTGGAACAAGGGGAAACAATCAAAGAAACCGCAGCTGATTCAAAATCAGCATGAAAGGTTTGCCCTCGATCCGGGATCGGATCAGGTGGGGGACAGACTTTCTCAGTTCTCTCAAGCCTGGATACGAGATGTCCCAGATCCCTGGACTGTGGACATAGTATCCTAGGGTTACAAATTGGAATTCAAGACTTTTTTTCCCAGAGGCAGATTCCTTCTCTCAAGATTATCTGCAGACCAAATAAAGAGAGAGGCTTTCTTGAAATATATACAACATCTTTCCTCCCTGAGAGTGATAGTTCCAGTTCCAGTGCAGTAACAGGGTCTCTGGTTCTACTACAACCTATTTGTGGTTCCCAAAAAAGAGGGAACTTTCTGTCCCTTTCTAGACTTGAAGTGTCTAAACAAGTTTCTCAAAGTTCCATCCTTCGAGATGGAGACTATACGCTCCATTCTTCCTTTAGTACAAGAGGGACAGTTCATGACAACCATAGACCTAAAGGATGCGTATCTTCATGTTCCTATTCACAGGGACCATCACAGATTTCCGAGATTTGCCTTTCTGGACAAACGTTTCCAGTTCGTGGCCCTTCCATTTGGTCTAGCCACGGCGCCTATAATTTTTTCAAAGTTTCTGGGGGCTCTTTTGGCATTGATCCGTTCTCGTGAAATCGCTGTGGCACCCTACCTGGACGATATATTAGTTCAGACGCCATCTTTTCATCAAGCAAAATTTCACACAGAGATATTGATGTCTTTTCTTTGTTCCCATGGATGGAATGTGAATCTGGAAAAAAGCTCCCTTTCCCCTGCTACAAGAGTAGTGTTCTTAAGGACCATAATAGATTCTCTATTGATGAAGATTTTTCTGACAGAGGTCAGGAAAAACAAAATAATTTCCTCTTGCTTCTTTCTTCAGGCTACATAGCTCATCCTTCAGTGGCTCAATATATGGAGGTAATCGGGCTAATGGTGGCTTCCATGGACATCATTACTTTTGCTCGATTCCATTTGAGAGCTCTCCAGTTGTGCATGCTAAGACAATGGAATGGCGACCATGCGGATCTATCTCAGAGAATAGAGTTAGATCAGACGTCAAGGGATTCTCTCACGTGGTGGATTTCTCAGGAACATCTGGTTTAGGGCAGATGCTTTCGGAGACCTTCCTGGGTGATCGTGACCATGGACACCAGCCTGCTGGGCTGGGGAGCAGTCTGGAACTTGTTAAAAGCTCAGGGCCTTTAGACTCGGGAGGAGTCTTCTCTTCCCATCAATATCTTGGAGTTGAGGGAGCGATTTACAATGCTCTATTGGCTTGGCCTCAGTTGTCCTCAGCCCAGTTTATCAGGTTCCAGTCAGGCTACATAACCTCTGTGGCTTGCATCAATTACCAGGGAGGAACTCGGGGTTCCTTAGACCCAATTGCTGTCTATCTGCCATCCACATTCCAGGAGTAGATAACTGGGAAGTGGATTTTCTGAGCAGACAGACTTTTCATCCTGGGGAGTGGGAACTCCATCCGGAGGTGTTTTCCAGCTTAGTCCTCAAATGGGGGGTGCCGGAGTTAGATCTGATGGCGTCCCGTCAGAACGCCAAGCTTCCAAGGTACAGTTCAAGGTCAAGAGATCCGCAGGCTGTTCTGGTAGATGCTCTGGCGGTTCCTTGGGTTTTCAGGTTGGCATACCTGTTTCCTCCATTTGCTCTCCTTCCATGAGTCATTGCTCGCATAAAACAGGAGAGGGTGTTGGTAATTCTAATAACTCCTGCGTGGCCTCACAGGATCTGGTTTGCAGACCTTATGGATATGTCATCTCTCCTACCTTGGAGATTACCTCTGAGGAAGGACCTCCTGATTCAGGGTCCCTTCCTTCATCCAAATCTCGTTTCTCTGAAGCTGACTGCTTGGAGATTGAACGCTGAATTCTGTCTAAGCGTGGTTTTTCTGAGTCAGTCATTGAAACCATGATTCAGATTCACAAGCCTGTTACTCGAAAGATTTACCATAAGATATGGCGTAAATATCTTAATTGGTGTGAATCTAAGGGCTACTCTTGGAGTAGAATTAGAATTCCTAGGATGTTATTTTTTCTTCAGAAAGGCCTGGAGAAGGGATTGTCAGTCAGTACCCTGAAGGGTCAGATTTCTGCTTTATCAGTTTTACTACATAAACGTTTGGCGAATGTGCCAGATGTGCAATCTTTTTGTCAGGCCTTGGTCAAAATCAGGCCTGTCTTTAAGTCTGTTGCTCCTCCTTGGAGTCTTAACCTTGTTCTTAAAGTTTTACAGCTGGCTCCTTTTGAGCCATTGCATTCCATAGACATTAAGTTGTTATCTTTGAAGGTTTTGTTTCTTGTTGCTATCTCTTCTGCTCGAAGAGTGTCAGAACTCTCAGCTCTGCAGTATGATTCCCCTTATCTTATTTTTCATGCCGATAATGCGGTTCTTCGTACTAAGTTAGAAATATCAATCAGGAAATTGTTGTTCTCTTTCTGTGTCCTAATCCTTCTTCTTCCAAAGAAAGTTTGTTACACAATTTGGATGTTGTACATGCTCTTAAATTCTACTTACAGGCGACTAAGTATTTTTGCCAGTCCTCTGCCCTCTTTGTCTGTTTCTCTATGAAACGTAAAGGTCAGAAAGCTACTGCTACTACTCTTTCTTTTTGGTTACAAAGTATAATTCATTTGGCTTATGATACTGCTGGACAGCAGCCTCCTGAGAGATTTTAAAATGAAGCTTTTGTGGAACAAATTTGCAAGGCTGCAACTTGGTCTTCTCTACATACTTTTTTTCAAAATTTTACAAATTTGATACTTTTGCCTCGGCTGAGGCTTCTTTTGGGAGAAAGGTTCTTCAAGCAGTGGTGCCTTCTGTTTAGGACTTGTCCCTCTATTTATCCGTGTCCTCTAGCTTGGGTATTGCTTACCAACAGTAATTACTCAAGCCGTGGACTCACCATATCGTAGGAAAGAAAAGCTAAATTTATGCTTACCTGATAAATTGATTTGTTTCCGGATATGGAATCCACGGCCCCACCCTTTATTTTAAGACAGTTGTTCTTTTGACTATAACCTCAGGCACCTCTACACCTTGTGTTACTCCTTTTTCTCCATTTCCCTTCGGTCGAATGACTGGGGGTTGTGGGTAAGGGAGTGACACTTCACAGTTTAACAGTAGTGCCCTTTGCCTCCCCCTGCTGGCCAGGAATGATATTCCCAACAGTAATTACTCAAGCCGTGGACTCACCTTATCCTAAAAGAAATACATTTATCAGGTAAGCATACATTTTGTTTTTTGAGCAAACTTTACCTGAATACAGCTGTAAAGATAAATCTGTGAAAATTGCAGGTGTAAATTGCTAAGAGAATATCACGTGAGTTGTGAGAGAGATTCAGGCATACCCTGGGAACTATGGTGAAAATACTGGACGGCAGACTGCAGCTCCAGTTAACATATGCAGCTTTACCTTTTGAACAACATTTGTTGTCTGATCAGAAGTTAGTCCATGATTTCTAGAAGGCCATGTCTTACTACATCTTTAAATCAAGGACATATAAGCCTTAATTTAGCTGTATTTCACACCACAATATGCAGCTATATACTGGAATACCCTCATATTTTAATAGTCATGACAGAGAGGAAGGCAGTGTTTTCTCACAGAATAAATATGAATGCTTTGCATGTTAAGATTTCCACAGTAGGAAGAGGCTTAAACTTCTTTGTTTTGGGCATCTTCTAAGATTAATATTCTGGCATTTAATATTATAAAACATTATTATCTTATAGAGTTACATAATGTACCAACAGTTATTTTCTGCTTTTCTGTCTCCCAAAGAATTCTGTTAATTATAATAAATTACTTACAGATGTTGATCAACGTGACATTTTTGCCAGTTCCAATCCAGCTGCAGAAGAAATTATTCTATTTTCAGATTTTTCAGTAAAGGAGACATCTGTTTACAAACCTTCACAAATTAAACTAATTCATACAACCAAAACAGTTAACATTGAATCCTTACTGACTATAGTCATAATAATCACTATGGGGTAGATTTAACAAACTTACGCCTAGATTTAGAGTTCTGCGTTAGCCGTCAAAACCAGCGTTAGGGGGTCCTAACGCTGGTTTTGGCCTACCGCTGGTATTTAGAGTCTTGTAGGTAAGGGTCTAACGCTCACTTTCCAGCCGCGACTTTTCCATACCGCAGATCCCCTTACGTCAATTGCGTATCCTATCTTTCTTCTGTTATGTGTGATCAGTCCACGGGTCATCATTACTTCTGGGATATTATCTGCTCCCCTACAGGAAGTGCAAGAGGATTCACCCAGCAGAGTTGCTATATAGCTCCTCCCCTCTACGTCACCTCCAGTCATTCTCTTGCACCCAAAGACTAGATAGGAGGTGTGAGAGGACTATGGTGATTATACTTAGTTTTTATAACTTCAATCAAAAGTTTGTTATTTTACAATAGCACCGGAGCGTGTTATTACTTCTCTGGCAGAGTTTGAAGAAGAATCTACCAGAGTTTTTCTTATGATTTTAACCGGAGTAGTTAAGATCATATTGCTGTTTCTCGGCCATCTGAGGGAGGTAAAAGCTTCAGATCAGGGGACAGCGGGCAGTTGAATCTGCATTGAGGTATGTAGCAGTTTTTATTTTCTGAATGGAATTGATGAGAAAATCCTGCCATACCGTTATAATGACATGTATGTATACTCTACACTTCAGTATTCTGGGGATGGTATTTCACCGGAATTACTCTGTAAAAATACATTAAACCTTTTAATAGGTATTTAATTCATGTTAAACGTTTTTGCTGGAATGTAGAATCGTTTGCATTTCTGAGGTACTGAGTGAATAAATATTTGGGCATTATTTTTCCACTTGGCAGTTTACTTGTTTTGATTATGACAGTTTCGTTTCTCTCTCACTGCTGTGTGTGAGGGGGAGGGGCCGTTTTTGGCGCTCTTTGCTACGCATCAAAAATTTCCAGTCAGTTACTCTTGTATTTTCTGCATGATCCGGTTCATCTCTAACAGAACTCAGGGGTCTTCAAACTTCTTTGAAGGGAGGTAGTTTCTCTCAGCAGAGCTGTGAGACTTATGTAGTGACTGTGTTTTAAAACGTTGCTCTATGATTTTTATGTTTAAAATTTAATTAGTGTTACTTTACTAATGGGAACAAACCTTTGCTAACAAGTTGTGTTGTTTTTAAAGAGTGATGCTATAACTGTTTTTCAGTTCATTATTTCAACTGTCATTTAATCGTTTAGTGCTTCTTTGAGGCACAGTACGTTTTTTGTTAACTAAGATTGTAACCAAGTTGCATGTTTATTGCTAGTGTGTTAAACATGTCTGATTCAGAGGAAGATACCTGTGTCATTTGTTCCAATGCCAAGGTGGAGCCCAATAGAAATTTATGTACTAACTGTATTGATGCTACTTTAAATAAAAGCCAATCTGTACAAATTGAACAAATTTCACCAAACAGCGAGGGGAGAGTTATGCCGTCTAACTCGCCTCACGTGTCAGTACCTGCGTCTCCCGCCCGGGAGGTGCGTGATATTATGGCGCCTAGTACATCTGGGCAGCCATTACAGATAACATTACAAGATATGGCTACTGTTATGACTGAAGTTTTGGCTAAGTTACCAGAACTAAGAGGCAAGCGTGATCACTCTGGGGTGAGAACAGAGTGCGCTGATAATTCTAAGGCCATGTCTGATACTGCGTCACAGCTTGCAGAGCATGAGGACGGAGAGCTTCATTCTGTAGGTGACGGTTCTGATCCAAGCAGATTGGATTCAGATATTTCAAATTTTAAATTTAAATTGGAAAACCTCCGTGTATTACTAGGGGAGGTCTTAGCGGCTCTTAACGATTGTAACACTGTTGCAATACCAGAGAAAATGTGTAGGTTGGATAAATACTTTGCGGTACCGGCGAGTACTGACGTTTTTCCTATACCTAAGAGATTAACTGAAATTGTTACTAAGGAGTGGGATAGACCCGGTGTGCCGTTCTCACCCCCTCCAATATTTAGAAAGATGTTTCCAATAGACGCCACCACACGGGACTTATGGCAAACGGTCCCTAAGGTGGAGGGAGCAGTTTCTACTTTAGCTAAGCGCACCACTATCCCGGTGGAGGATAGCTGTGCTTTTTCAGATCCTATGGATAAAAAATTAGAGGGTTACCTTAAGAAAATGTTTGTTCAACAAGGTTTTATATTGCAACCCCTCGCATGCATCGCGCCGATTACGGCTGCGGCAGCATTTTGGATTGAGTCTCTGGAAGAGAACCTTAGTTCCGCTACGCTGGACGACATTACGGACAGGCTTAGAGTCCTTAAACTAGCTAATTCATTCATTTCGGAGGCCGTAGTACATTTAACCAAACTGACGGCTAAGAATTCAGGATTCGCCATTCAGGCACGTAGGGCGCTGTGGCTAAAATCCTGGTCGGCTGATGTAACTTCTAAGTCCAAATTACTTAATATACCTTTCAAGGGGCAAACTTTATTTGGGCCCGGTTTGAAAGAGATTATCGCTGACATTACAGGAGGTAAGGGCCACGCTCTGCCTCAAGACAAAGCCAAAGCTAAGGCTAGACAGTCTAATTTTCGTCCCTTTCGGAATTTCAAAGCAGGTGCAGCATCAACTTCCACTGCACCAAAACAGGAAGGAGCTGTTGCTCGTTACAGACAAGGCTGGAAACCTAACCAGTCCTGGAATAAGGGCAAGCAGGCCAGAAAACCTGCTGCTGCCCCTAAGACAGCATGAACCGAGGGCCCCCGATCCGGGACCGGATCTAGTGGGGGGCAGACTCTCTCTCTTCGCCCAGGCTTGGGCAAGAGATGTCCAGGATCCCTGGGCGCTAGAGATCATATCTCAGGGATACCTTCTAGACTTCAAATTATCTCCCCCAAGAGGGAGATTTCATCTGTCAAGGTTGTCAACAAACCAAATAAAGAAGGACGCGTTTCTACGCTGTGTACAAGATCTATTATTAATGGGAGTGATCCATCCGGTTCCGCGGTCGGAACAAGGACAAGGGTTTTACTCAAACCTGTTTGTGGTTCCCAAAAAAGAGGGAACTTTCAGGCCAATCTTGGATTTAAAGATCCTAAACAAATTCCTAAGAGTTCCATCGTTCAAAATGGAAACTATTCGGACAATCTTACCCATGATCCAAAAGGGACAGTACATGACCACAGTGGATTTAAAGGATGCTTACCTTCACATACCGATTCACAAAGATCATTACCGGTATCTAAGGTTTGCCTTCTTAGACAGGCATTACCAGTTTGTAGCCCTTCCATTCGGATTGGCTACGGCTCCAAGAATCTTCACAAAGGTTCTGGGTGCCCTTCTAGCGGTTCTGAGACCGCGAGGAATTTCGGTAGCTCCGTACCTAGACGACATTCTGATACAAGCTTCAAGCTTTCAAACTGCCAAGTCTCATACAGAGTTAGTTCTGGCATTTCTAAGGTCGCATGGATGGAAAGTGAACGAAAAGAAGAGTTCTCTCTTGCCTCTCACAAGAGTTCCATTCTTGGGGACTCTTATAGATTCTGTAGAAATGAAGATTTATCTGACAGAAGACAGATTAACAAAGCTTCTAAATGCATGCCGTGTCCTTCATTCCATTCAACTCCCGTCAGTAGCTCAATGCATGGAGGTGATCGGCTTAATGGTAGCAGCAATGGACATAGTTCCCTTTGCACGCCTACATCTCAGACCGCTGCAATTGTGCATGCTGAGTCAGTGGAATGGGGATTACTCAGATTTGTCCCCCACTCTGAATCTGGATCAAGAGACCAGAAACTCTCTTCTATGGTGGCTTTCTCGGCCACATCTGTCCAGGGGGATGCCGTTCAGCAGGCCGGACTGGACAATTGTAACAACAGACGCCAGCCTTCTAGGTTGGGGCGCTGTCTGGAATTCTCTGAAGGCTCAGGGACTATGGAGTCAGGAGGAAAGTCTCCTGCCAATAAACATTCTGGAATTGAGAGCAGTTCTCAATGCCCTTCTAGCTTGGCCCCAGTTAAAGACTCGGGGGTTCATCAGGTTTCAGTCGGACAACATCACGACTGTAGCTTACATCAACCATCAGGGAGGGACAAGAAGCTCCCTAGCAATGATAGAAGTATCAAAGATAATTCGCTGGGCAGAGTCTCACTCTTGCCACCTGTCAGCAATCCACATCCCGGGAGTGGAGAACTGGGAGGCGGATTTCTTGAGTCGTCAGACTCTTCATCCGGGGGAGTGGGAACTTCATCCGGAGGTCTTTGCCCAAATACTTCGACGTTGGGGCAAACCAGAGATAGATCTCATGGCGTCTCGCCAGAACGCCAAACTTCCTCGCTACGGATCCAGATCCAGGGATCCGGGAGCGGTTCTGATAGATGCTTTGACAGCACCTTGGAACTTCAGGATGGCTTATGTGTTTCCACCCTTCCCGCTGCTTCCTCGATTGATTGCCAAGATCAAACAGGAGAGAGCATCAGTGATTCTAATAGCGCCTGCATGGCCGCGCAGGACTTGGTATGCAGATCTAGTGGACATGTCATCCTGTCCGCCTTGGTCTCTACCTCTAAGACAGGACCTTCTGATTCAGGGTCCATTCAAACATCAAAGTCTAACTTCTCTGAAGCTGACTGCTTGGAAATTGAACGCTTGATTTTATCAAAACGTGGTTTTTCTGAGTCGGTTATTGATACCCTGATACAGGCTAGGAAGCCTGTTACCAGAAAGATTTACCATAAAATATGGCGTAAATACCTATACTGGTGTGAATCCAAAGATTACTCCTGGAGTAAGGTTAGGATTCCTAGGATATTGTCTTTTCTACAAGAAGGTTTAGAAAAGGGTTTATCGGCTAGCTCATTAAAGGGACAGATCTCAGCTCTGTCCATCTTGTTACACAGGCGTCTGTCAGAAAATTCAGACATCCAGGCCTTTTGTCAGGCTTTAACTAGGATCAAGCCTGTGTTTAAAGCTGTTGCTCCGCCATGGAGTTTAAACTTAGTTCTTAACGTTTTACAGGGTGTTCCGTTTGAACCCCTTCATTCCATTGATATAAAATTGTTATCTTGGAAAGTTCTATTTTTAATGGCTATTTCCTCGGCTCGAAGAGTCTCTGAGTTATCAGCCCTACATTGTGATTCTCCTTATCTGATCTTTCACTCAGACAAGGTAGTTCTGCGTACTAAGCCTGGGTTCTTACCTAAGGTAGTCACTAACAGGAATATCAATCAAGAGATTGTTGTTCCATCCTTGTGTCCAAATCCTTCTTCAAAGAAAGAACGTCTTCTACACAATCTGGATGTAGTTCGTGCCCTCAAGTTCTACTTGCAGGCAACTAAAGATTTTCGCCAAACTTCTTCCCTGTTTGTCGTTTATTCTGGACAGAGGAGAGGTCAAAAAGCTTCTGCTACCTCTCTCTCTTTTTGGCTTCGTAGCATAATACGTTTAGCCTATGAGACTGCTGGACAGCAGCCTCCTGAAAGAATTACAGCTCATTCCACTAGAGCTGTGGCTTCCACTTGGGCCTTTAAGAATGAGGCCTCTGTTGAACAGATTTGCAAGGCTGCAACTTGGTCTTCGCTTCATACTTTTTCCAAATTTTACAAATTTGACACTTTTGCTTCTTCGGAGGCTATTTTTGGGAGAAAGGTTCTTCAGGCAGTGGTTCCTTCTGTATAATGAGCCTGCCTATCCCTCCCGTCATCCGTGTACTTTTGCTTTGGTATTGGTATCCCAGAAGTAATGATGACCCGTGGACTGATCACACATAACAGAAGAAAACATAATTTATGCTTACCTGATAAATTCCTTTCTTCTGTTGTGTGATCAGTCCACGGCCCGCCCTGTTTTTTAAGGCAGGTAAATATTTTTTAAATTATAATTCAGTCACCACTACACCCTTGGCTTCTCCTTTCTCGTTGGTCTTTGGTCGAATGACTGGAGGTGACGTAGAGGGGAGGAGCTATATAGCAACTCTGCTGGGTGAATCCTCTTGCACTTCCTGTAGGGGAGCAGATAATATCCCAGAAGTAATGATGACCCGTGGACTGATCACACAACAGAAGAAAGGAATTTATCAGGTAAGCATAAATTATGTTTTTCAATGGGATCTTTCTAACGCCGGTATTTAGAGTCTTGGCTGAAGTGAGCGTTAGAACTCTAACGACAAGACTCCAGCCGCAGGAAAAAGTCAGGAGTTAAGAGCTTTATGGGCTAACGCCGGTTCATGAAGCTCTTAACTACGGTGCTCTAAAGTACACTAACACCCATAAACTACCTATGTACCCCTAAACCGAGGTCCCCCCACATCGCCGCCACTCTACAGGGAGTGCAGAATTATTAGGCAAATGAGTATTTTGACCACATCATCCTCTTTATGCATGTTGTGTTACTCCAAGCTGTATAGGCTTGAAAGCCTACTACCAATTAAGCATATTAGGTGATGTGCATCTCTGTAATGAGAAGGGGTGTGGTCTAATGACATCAACACCCTATATCAGGTGTGCATAATTATTAGGCAACTTCCTTTCCTTTGCCAAAATGGGTCAAAAGAAGGACTTGACAGGCTCAGAAAAGTCAAAAATAGTGAGATATCTTGCAGAGGGATGCAGCACTCTTAAAATTGCAAAGCTTCTGAAGCGTGATCATCGAACAATCAAGCGTTTCATTCAAAATAGTCAACAGGGTCGTAAGAAGCGTGTGGAAAAACCAAGGCGCAAAATAACTGCCCATGAACTGAGAAAAGTCAAGCGTGCAGCTGCCAAGATGCCACTTGCCACCAGTTTGGCCATATTTCAGAGCTGCAACATCACTGGAGTGCCCAAAAGCACAAGGTGTGCAATACTCAGAGACATGGCCAAGGTAAGAAAGGCTGAAAGACGACCACCACTGAACAAGACACACAAGCTGAAACGTCAAGACTAGGCCAAGAAATATCTCAAGACTGATTTTTCTAAGGTTTTATGGACTGATGAAATGAGAGTGAGTCTTGATGGGCCAGATGGATGGGCCCGTGGCTGGATTGGTAAAGGGCAGAGAGCTCCAGTCCGACTCAGACGCCAGCAAGGTGGAGGTGGAGTACTGGTTTGGGCTGGTATCATCAAAGATGAGCTTGTGGGGCCTTTTCGGGTTGAGGATGGAGTCAAGCTCAACTCCCAGTCCTACTGCCAGTTTCTGGAAGACACCTTCTTCAAGCAGTGGTACAGGAAGAAGTCTGCATCCTTCAAGAAAAACATGATTTTCATGCAGGACAATGCTCCATCACACGCGTCCAAGTACTCCACAGCGTGGCTGGCAAGAAAGGGTATAAAAGAAGAAAATCTAATGACATGGCCTCCTTGTTCACCTGATCTGAACCCCATTGAGAACCTGTGGTCCATCATCAAATGTGAGATTTACAAGGAGGGAAAACAGTACACCTCTCTGAACAGTGTCTGGGAGGCTGTGGTTGCTGCTGCACGCAATGTTGATGGTGAACAGATCAAAGCACTGACAGAATCCATGGATGGCAGGCTTTTGAGTGTCCTTGCAAAGAAAGGTGGCTATATTGGTCACTGATTTGTTTTTGTTTTGTTTTTGAATGTCAGAAATGTATATTTGTGAATGTTGAGATGTTATATTGGTTTCACTGGTAAAAATAAATAATTGAAATGGGTATATATTTGTTTTTTGTTAAGTTGCCTAATAATTATGCACAGTAATAGTCACCTGCACACACAGATATCCCCCTAAAATAGCTAAAACTAAAAACAAACTAAAAACTACTTCCAAAACTATTCAGCTTTGATATTAATGAGTTTTTTGGGTTCATTGAGAACATGGTTGTTGTTCAATAATAAAATTAATCCTCAAAAATACAACTTGCCTAATAATTCTTCACTCCCTGTAATAAATTTTTTTAACCCCTAATCTGCCGACCGCACGCCGCCGCAACCTACATTATCCCTATGTACCCCTAATCTGCTGCCCCTAACATTGCTGACCCCTATATTATATTTATTACCCCCTAATCTGCCCCCCCCAACGTCGCCGCTACCTACTTACACTTATTAACCCCTAATCTGCCGACTGGACCTCACCGCTACTATAATACATGTATTAACCCCTAATCCGCCTCACTCCCGACTCAAAAACCCTATAATAAATGTTATTAACCCCTAATCTGCCCTCCCTCACATCGCCGACATCTAACTTCAAGTATTAACCCCTAATCTGCCGACCGGATCTTACCGCTACTCTAATAAATGTATTAACCCCTAAAGCTAAGTCTAACCCTAACACTAACACCCCCCTAAGTTAAATATAATTTAAATCTAACGAAATAAAATAAATCTTATTAAATAAATTAATCCTATTTAAAGCTAAATACTTACCTGTAAAATAAACCCTAATATAGCTACAATATAAATAATAATTATATTGTAGCTATTTTAGGATTAATATTTATTTTACAGGCAACTTTGTATTTATTTTAACTAGGTACAATAGCTATTAAATAGTTAATAACTATTTAATAGCTACCTAGTTAAAATAATTACAAAATTACCTGTAAAATAAATCCTAACCTAAGTTACAATTAAACCTAACACTACACTATCAATAAATTAATTAAATAAACTACCTACAATTATCTACAATTAAATCAACTAAACTAAATTACAAATACAAACAAACACTAAATTACAAAAAATAAAAAAAAGATTACAAGAATTTTAAACTAATTACACCTACTCTAAGCCCCCTAAAAAAAATAACAAAGCCCCCCAGATAAAAAAATAACAAAGCCAATCAGATTCAAGTTCAATCGGATTGGCTGATCCAATCAGCCAATCAGATTGAGCTCGCATTCTATTGGCTGTTCCGATCAGCCAATAGAATGCAAGCTCAATCTGATTGGCTGATTGGATCAGCCAGTCAGATTGAACTTGCATCTGATTGGCTGATTCAATCAGCCAATCAGATTTTTCCAACCTTAATTCCGATTGGCTGATAGAATCCTATCAGCCAATCGGAATTCGAGGGACGCCATCTTTGATGACGTCCCTTAAAGGAACCTTCATTCGTCGTCTAGTCGTCGGGAGAAGAGGATGTTCCGCGCCGGAGGTCTTAAGGATGGAGCCGCTCCTCGTCGGATGGATGAAGATAGAAGATGCCGCTTGGATGAAGATGTTTGCCGGTCCGGATCTCCTCTTCTTGCCGGATAGGATGAAGACTTTGGAGCCTCTTCTGGACCTCTTCTTGCCGGATAGGATGAAGACTTCGGACCCTCTTCTGGACGGATCGGTGATACCCGGCGTGGTGAAGATAAGGTAGGAAGATCTTCAGGGGCTTAGTGTTAGGTTTTTTAAGAGGGGTTTGGGTTAGATTAGGGGTATGTGGGTGGTGGGTTGTAATGTGGGGGGGGGTATTGTATGTTTTTTTACAGGCAAAAGAGCTGTTTTCTTTGGGGCATGCCCCGCAAAAGGCCCTTTTAAGGGCTGGTAAGGTAAAAGAGCTGTCTAATTTTTATTTTAGAATAGGGTAGGGCATTTTTTTATTGTGGGGGGCTTTGTTATTTTTTTAAGGGCTTAGAGTAGGTGTAATTAGTTTAAAATTCTTGTAATCTTTTTTTTATTTTTTGTAATTTAGTGGGGTTTTTTTTGTAATTTAGTGTTTGTTTTTGTAATTTAGTTTAGTTGATTTAATTGTAGATAATTGTAGGTAGTTTATTTAATTAATTTATTGATAGTGTAGTGTTAGGTTTAATTGTAACTTAGGTTAGGATTTATTTTACAGGTAATTTTGTAATTATTTTAACTAGGTAGCTATTAAATAGTTATTAACTATTTAATAGCTATTGTACCTAGTTAAAATAAATACAAAGTTGCCTGTAAAATAAATATTAATCCTAAAAAAGCTACAATATAATTATTATTTATATTGTAGCTATATTAGGGTTTATTTTACAGGTAAGTATTTAGCTTTAAATAGGATTAATTTATTTAATAAGATTTATTTTATTTCGTTAGATTTAAATTATATTTAATTTAGGGGGGTGTTAGTGTTAGGGTTAGACTTAGCTTTAGGGGTTAATACATTTATTAGAGTAGCGGCAAGGTCCGGTCGGCAGATTAGGGGTTAATACTTGAAGTTAGGTGTCGGCGATGTTAGGAAGGGCAGATTAAGGGTTAATAACATTTATTATAGGGTTTTTGAGTCGGGAGTGAGGCGGATTAGGGGTTAATACATTTATTATAGTAGCGGTGAAGTCCGGTCGGCAGATTAGGGGTTAATAAGTGTAGGTAGGTAGCGGCGACGTTGGGGGGGCAGATTAGGGGGTAATAAATATAATATAGGGGTCGGCGGTGTTAGGGGGCAGCAGATTAGGGGTACATAGGGATAACGTAGGTTGTGGCGGTGTACAGAGCAGCAGATTAGGGGTTAAAAATAATATGCAGGGGTCAGCGATAGCGGGGGCGGCAGATTAGGGGTTAATAAGTGTAAGGTTAGGGGTGTTTAGACTCGGGGTACATGTTAGGGTGTTAGGTGCAGACTTAGGAAGTGTTTCCCCATAGGAAACAATGGGGCTGCGTTAGGAGCTGAACGCTGCTTTTTGGTGTTGGGTTTTTTTTCAGCTCAAACTGCCCCATTGTTTCCTATGGGGGAATCGTGCACGAGCACATTTTTTAAGCTGGCCGCGTCCGTAAGCAACGCTGGTATTGAGAGTTGCAGTGGCGGTAAATTATGCTCTACGCTCCCTTTTTGGAGCCTAACGCAGCCCTTCTGAGATCTCTAAATACCAGCGTTGTTTAAAAGGTGCGGGGGGAAAAAAACACGCGTAGCTAATGCACCCCTTCTAACGCAAAACTCTAAATCTAGGCGAGAGGATTCTGCAATCTACCCCCAAAGTTTTCCATAACACAGGAAAATTAAGTTACAACTGCTACTCCTTAACTTGTTCGCCATACCGCGAATGTGCAGGGGGCGGCATTGCACAAGCATTTAAAAAAGAAATGCTTGTGCGATGTCAAATGTCAACAGCGTGTGCTGTCTACATTTAGCGATGTCGGGCAGACATAATAAATCTACCCCTATAGCTCTAAAATATGCAAATTATGCTCATTGTAATCAATATACCACAACAGCAGTTAAGGGTCTGCATGCCTCTTCTTTCCAAAGTTCCTAAACATTTTAAGTATACTGATTACACTTATTTCAATAATTAGGGAACAATTAATTGAAAATGTTCAATACTTCATTTGGCTCCATCAAAAGATTTAGCAGAACAAAACTGAGACTTGGTTCTGTGAACACTGGATCTGCATGGTTGGTTGATAAATCTAAAAACAAACTCTATCTTAATTAGCTTGTAACAGATTCCTATGAACAGAGTTATTATGACCAAAGAGAATTTTTTTTTCTACAGTTTATTAACTTATAAAATGAGCTGTTCAAAAATATTTTCTGAAACCCTGGCATCACAAGATGGCAGCTAACAGTTTCAATATTGCTGATAACTATACATTGGGCTCAGATTACAGATTTCATAGTTTTTAAAGTATGTGAGCTTTTATTAATATGTGATTTTAGCACAAATACAAATTTAACCCCTTATCCACCGACGACGTACAGGGTACATCGTACAAAAAACTTTGTACGTCGTCGGGTTTACAACGGTGGAAGCGATCTTGATTGCTTCCAGACGCTTTCAAGGTATTGCCGTGATGCCTCAATTATGAGGCATCACTGCAATACCTTTTTTGGCACACCGATGCAGAGAGAGACACTCTGTGGCCCCCCCCTGCATCACCCAGCGATGGTGCCGATCGTTGGTGGGTGGGAGCCATTGCAGGGAGGCGGTTGAGCAGCCCATCGCTGGAAAACTTCCGGCCAGCAGTGGGAAATTATTCTCGGGTGCGTGCGGGAGCGGTGGGGGGCGTGGGCGTGCACGCCCGCGATCTAACAAAATTAAAAAAATTGAAGTGGTGGGAGAGGGTGGTGGGTGGCAGAGGAGGGGGGGGAATACATTTTTTAAAGGGATCTGGGAGGGGGTATGGAGGGGGGGCAGCTACACTACAAAAAAAGTGGGGTTTATTTAAAAAAACAAAAAACAAATTAGTCAGTACCCAAAATTGTGGCAAATAGTTATTGGGGGGAGGGTTAGCTCTTTAGGGGGGATCAGGGAGGTTGGGGGCTAAGGGTGGATCCTACTCAGCAGAATATATTTTAAATTTTTTTGTAAACAAAGCCTTTTTGTTTTTTAGTACTGGCAGTACTGGTGTGGACAATTGTGGGGTGGGGGCAGGAAGAGAGCTGTTTGGGAGGGATCAGGGGGTGGGATGTGTCAGGTGGGCGGCTGATCTCTACACTAAAGCTAAAATGAACCCTTCAAGCTCCCTACAAGCTACCAAATTAACCCTGTCACTGCTGGGCATAAAACAAGTGTGGTGCGCAGCGGCATTTAGCGGCCTTCTAATTACCAAAAAGCAATGCTAAAGCCATATATGTCTGCTATTTCGGAACAAAGGGGATCCCAGAGAAGCATTTACAACTATTTATGCCGTAATTGCACAAGCTGTTTGTAATAATTTCAGTGAGAAACCCAAAGTTAGTGAAAAAGTGAAAATTTTTTTTTATTTGATCGAATTTGGCGGTGAAATGGTGGCATGAAATATATCAAAATGGGCCTAGATCAATACTTTGGGTTGTCTACTACACTACACTGTTTCCGGCGAGCCTGAAGGCTCACGTGGAAACAGATGTATTAGGCACCATACGGTGCTTAATAATTCGGCCCCATTGGGTGAGACATATATATATGTGTAGCCACCAATCAGCTGATCCTGAGCCTACTTAGGTATCCTTTTCAACAAAGGATACCAAGAGAACAAACCAAATTAGATAAGAGAGGTAAAGTTGTTTAAAATCACATGCTCTATCTAAATCATCAAAGACAAAAATTGGGTTCTGTGTCCCTTTAACCATTCAAAAAGTCTGAAAAGATGCCAATTAAAAGAGGGCAAATAGATTTTTAAAAAGTCAAGGCTGTTGCAATAGAAAACCATGTGCAAAGCTGCTTGGAAAGTGTTTTCTGGTTTATTTAAAGACTGCTAAGTTCAGAAAAAGAATAGCAGCACTCCAAAAATGATAATTACCAGTCCTTTATTGTAGCCAAAAGCACAAGTGAAGCAGCAACGTTTCGGACTACATGTCCTTCATCATGCTATACCTACATCACTTCCACTTCCTCCTTATATACCCAAAAGGTGCACACCCACCAAATCACAATTAACACTTAGTATGCCAAAACCTAACTTAACAATTTAGTGGCATATGCAAATATTCCAACGTTATTTTTCTAAAAATTACTTTATACAAGTTAATAACTTATTCATCTTATACAAAAGAAAGAAAAATGTTACACAGATAATTGGAGGACATCAAAATATATCAAGGAAATTCTGTCTACCTACAAATACAGAATAATTTTTGTTTTTATTTTTCTTGTTACTTATTAATAACAACACTATTACAAAAACACTATTTGACTGTCAGAGACAATATTACACACTAAATGCCAAAAATTTTATTTCTACAGGAAAATAGACAGATCATACTCTTTATTCATACCCATTGGTACTAGTGAGTTTAGAGTAAAGATCCAAAATGCCTCTCTCTGCTTGAGGTACTGCTCTCTATCACCTCCTCGCCTACAGGGAGAGATATGCTCTAATACTTGGAATCTCAATTGACTAACCCCATGTTGGGCCTTAGTCCCAATATAAATGTAATTTCTTTCATCTTGACCAAGATTTATATCGTTTGTTTAGGAGCATAAAATTAAAATCTTTCTTTGCATTGAAACATAATGAGGGGAGTGATATTCAATCAAATGATTCTGCTACTGATAATTTGAATACTGCAGGAATGCTAAGTATAAGGAAATTGCAATTGAGAATAAAAAAGAAATTTAACCCTCAATACTATCACAAGAGTGTAGATACCTTTATGTGCCAGGTTTATTCAGATGTTAACAGACTTAGAAAGAAATACAGTGGCATTGGTGCTAAGTATAGATATAGGACTACTAATTTTTCTAGAAAGGAAAGAGAGTGTCTATTAAATATTAAAAGGAACAACCAAATAATAATTAAATCTGCCGATAAGGGCGGGACCACAATTGTACAGAATAAAGAAGATTATATATCAGAAATATTACGCCAATTGTCAGATATAGATATTTATGAACCAATATCTTATAATCCTGTGTTTGCTGTTCAAAAAGAGCTTAACAAGTGTATTGATGTTGCAATTCATAAAGACATCATTGGTCCAGAGGAGAAAGAATTCTTGATCAATAAACATCCGAGAACACCTGTCATATATACACTTCATAAGGTGCTTAAAAATTTGACAAAACCACCAGGACGCCCCATTGTGGCAAGTGTTGACAGTGTGTTCTCGAATGTTTCAGTGTATTTAGATCAATTGTTGAGGAGATTTGTTGTTGAATCCCAATCATATATCAAGGATACAGGGGATTTTCTGAATAAATTAGAAAATATTTCTGTCCCTTTAAATTAGTGCATTCTGTACAGTATGGATGTTTCTAGCCTCTACACTTCCATCAGTCATGATGGGGGTGTGGGGGCTGTGAACAAGGTAATGGCTGATTCTAATTTATTCACTGTGGATGAGAAGGAGTTCATTTTAGAGCTGTTAGACATTATATTACGGTGTAATTATTTCCTATTTCAGGATCAGTTCTACATACAGAAACAGGGAACTGCAATGGGCTCCAATGTCGCCCCTACATATGCCAACATCTTTATGAGTATTTATGAAGAAAAATTGGTATATAATAATAATCTCTTTAAGGAATATGGCGCCACCTCGTGGCGCTATATTGACGATGTGTTTGGCATATGGCTGGGTGACATTGGAAGCCTATTGCAGTTTGTGGAGATTTTAAATTCCGCCACAGTGAATATAAAATTTACTTTGGTTCATAGTGAGGAGAGCTTAGCATTCCTAGATACTCTAGTGATTAAGGAAAATGGTAGAATGAAGGTGGATTTGTAGAAAAAGGAAACTGACAGAAATGATCTATTACTGGCAAGTAGTGCACATCCTCTGTCCTTGAGGAATTCCCTTCCCAAGAGTCAATTTATGAGGGTTCGCCGCATTGTGTCAGATGACAGAAAAAGTGAAGAAAGACTCAGGGAGATGGGTAATCTCTTTTTGGACAGAGGATATGATAAAGAATTGATTGATAAAGAGATTAGAAACACTATGAAGATTTCTAGAGATGATTTACTCAAACCACGAGTAAGAACTAAGGATAGAAATAAAGACATATTGGTTTTCGTTTCAGAATATAATGAATTGAGTACTCAGATTCAGAGAATTATTCATAGGCATTGGTATATTCTGAAGAATTGTAATCCAGGTATACCAGAGTTCCAGAATGTCCCTATGCCAGCTTATAAAAGAGGGATAAATTTAAGAGATACTCTGGTAAAGGCGGATATTGGCAGTGCCAAAACTGGTAGACAAGGGTACATTACAAAGAAACATCTAGGTTGTTACCCTTGCTTGGGATGTTCACATTGTAACAACATGATAAAGGGGCCAAATTTTGTACATCCTCAATCTGGAAAAAAAATTTGGATTAAAGAATTTTTAACATGTAATACTGACTTTGCGATATACCTCCTTGCCCGTGTGGCCTTATTTATATAGGTAAGACGACCCGCAGGGTTAGGCATAGGATCACCAAGCATAAGTCAAGTATTAGGAGAAATAATCTGAAATCACCAGTGGCCACTCATTTCATGGAGGCCCAACATGGGTTTAGTCAATTGAGATTCCAAGTATTAGAGCATATCTCTCCCTGTAGGCGAGGAGGTGATAGAGAGCAGTACCTCAAGCAGAGAGAGGCATTTTGGATCTTTACTCTAAACTCACTAGTACCAATGGGTATGAATAAATAGTATGATCTGTCTATTTTCCTGTAGAAATAAATTTTTTGGCATTTAGTGTGTAATATTGTCTCTGACAGTCAAATAGTGTTTTTGTAATAGTGTTGTTATTAATAAGTAACAAGAAAAATAAAAAACAAAAATTATTCTGTATTTGTAGGTAGACAGAATTTCCTTGATATATTTTGATGTCCTCCAATTATCTGTGTAACATTTTTCTTTCTTTTGTATAAGATGAATAAGTTATTAACTTGTATAAAGTAATTTTTAGAAAAATAACGTTGGAATATTTGCATATGCCACTAAATTGTTAAGTTAGGTTTTGGCATACTAAGTGTTAATTGTGATTTGGTGGGTGTGCACCTTTTGGGTATATAAGGAGGAAGTGGAAGTGATGTAGGTATAGCATGATGAAGGACATGTAGTCCGAAACGTTGCTGCTTCACTTGTGCTTTTGGCTACAATAAAGGACTGGTAATTATCATTTTTGGAGTGCTGCTATTCTTTTTCTGAACTTTGCATATGGATACAGGGTTGTGCAGTGCCCTGTTATAGTTTGCACCCAACTTTAACATTATTTTATTTAATGACTGCTGTCAGATTCTTTTTGTCATGTTTTTATAATTAAAATCTTTAATTTGACAGCCTTTTAAAAACCCATGCAAAACATTTCACAAAGTTCTTCTATACGAGTGGGATGCATTCAAAGATGTTTATCACAACCTTATTTCTAATACTTGATGTTAGAACATTATTATGGTATTTTAAGCTAACCTATCCACACTCCATTATTACTTAAAGGGACACTGAACCCAATTTTTTTCTTTCGATATTCAGATAGAGCATGCAATTTTAAGCAACTTTCTAATTTACACCTATTATCATTTTTTCTTTCTTTGTTCTCTTTCTATCTTTATTTGAAAAAGAATGAATCTAATCTTTTTTTTGTTTAGAACTCTGGACATCACTTTTTTATTGGTGAATGAATTTATCCACCAATCAGCAAGAACAACCCAGGTTGTTCACCAATAATGGGCCAGCATCTAAACTTACATTCTTACATTTCAAATAAAGATACCAAGAGAATGAAGAAAATGTGATAATAGGAGTAAATTAGAAAGTTGCTTACAATTTCATGCTCTATCTGAATCACGAAAGAAAAAATTTGGGTTCAGTGTCCCTTTAAACTTATTTTTAGGTTCTAAATATCTGATATCAATGGCTGCTATATACCAGTGTTGTAAAACACATTGGCCTATTTTTATACCACAAAAAAACAAAACCATTTTGACCCACATTTGCAGTACTTTCTTTTCCACTTTAGGACTAGATTACAAATGGATCGCTATTGTTTGCGCTTGTTGGAAATAGCACGAATATTACAAGTTGAAAGTAAATTTATTTGAGCGCAATTACAATTTACACTTGTCTATTACGAACTAATTAAAAGCTTGCGTAAAGGGTAGGGGAAAAAAAACAAAGTTCATTAAACACAACATAAATACTCTTAAAAGTATAGTTACACTCAAATAAACACTGTCTAAAAAAAGAATATTGTAAAAAATATATATAAAAAAGTTATAAGGGCTTAAAGATATATGTAAAAGACGTTAGTCTACAAAGGGCTTTAATATATATATATATATATATATATATATATATATATATATATATAAAATGTATAATGTACATACATATAGATGTCTAAATATGTGCATATATATATATGTAAAGAAGTGTGTACAAATGTATTTATGTATTTATTTGTGTGTTTATATGGAGCCCTTTGCAGTCAAATACCTGAAAACATGAAAAAACATTTTTATTCAATATTAATATTTTATAATTAAAGTTGGAAGTATTTAACTGTGAATGTACTGCAAATATTTTACATTCCAATCCAATGTTATTCACATAAGGGAATATGTTCTAAGTATTTTTAAATAGATATTCCTATATATATATATATATATATATATATATATATATATATATATATATATATATATATATATATATATATATATATATATATATATATATATATATATATACATATATAGGTATATATATATATATATATATATATATATATTAATTTAAGAATAAATAGAATATAGTCTTCTATGTGAAGAACATTGGAATATAAAATATTCATAATTCATGTCGTATTTAGCTGTCCTGAATAAACGTTATAAGTATGGACGTTAGGTATTATGTTAATGCAGTCACTATATCTGAATTCCAACTCTTTGTTTGTGTCGGGTTTTGCTCTTGCGCAAGCTTTTCTTTTACTTTTAACCTGTAATATGCGC
This sequence comes from Bombina bombina, assembly GCF_027579735.1. Lineage (NCBI taxonomy): Eukaryota > Metazoa > Chordata > Amphibia > Anura > Bombinatoridae > Bombina > Bombina bombina. The sequence continues at coordinate 261,970 of NW_026512149.1, forward strand.
ACTATCTGACACAAGCAAAAAGTTTACCACTAGCAAAGTTAACGCACGAACAGGAGCACTGAATAACACTACACTCTTAATCTACCCCTTAATTTGTTTTGCTCTAAATGTATACAAGCCTCCCAACATTTCACAGAGGCTTTTAGGGACAGGGAGCTGAGGGGGCCATTTTTTTCTGTGTGAAACCACAGCAGTAGGTGTGGGAAAGGGTCTGTCATGGACGGATTTGGGCAGAGTTTGTGTGTTATTAGGGTCTGTTGCAGTCTCTGGAGACTGGTACACTTAACTAAATTAATTTTGCTTATATAGTAGCAATGTAAGGTATGATCTGTTTGCAGATGTTTATGTCACATGAGGTTAGCTTCTGGTGATCCTATAACTACACAGTGGAGCATTCAAATATACTGTAAATTATTACAAACGTATAACTTCCCATTTCTCTTGTTAAGTGTATCCAGTCCACGGATCATCCATTACTTATGGGATATTAACTCCTCCCCAACAGGAAGTGCAAGAGGATTCACCCAGCAGAGCTGCTATATAGCTCCTCCCCTAACTGCCATTACCAGTCATTCTCTTGCACCCAACGAATAGATAGGATGTGTGAGAGGACTGTGGTGATTATACTTAGTTTCATACCTTCAATCAAAAGTTTGTTATTTTATAATAGCACCGGAGTGTGTTATTCCTTCTCTTGTAGAATTTGAAGAAGAATCTACTTGAGTTTTTCTATGATTTTAGCCGGAGTAGTTAAGATCATATTGCTGTTTCTCGGCCATCTGAGGAGAGGTAAACTTCAGATCAGGGGACAGCGGGCAGATTAATCTGCAAAGAGGTATGTAGCAGCTTATTATTTTCTGACAATGGAATTGATGAGAATATTCTGCCATACCGATATAATGTAAACTCAGCCTTAAATGCAGTAGCAGCAACTGGTATCAGGCTGTCATGTATGTATATTTTACACTTCAGTATTCTGGGGAATGGCACTTCACTGGAATTATACTGTATGCATAAAACTTTAGCCTAATTTGCAGGGACTAGCAACAGGCTTTTTAATAACACTCAATTTATTAATGTTAAACGTTTTTTGCTGGCATGTAAAATCGTTTAATTTTCTGAGGTACTGGGTGAAAAAATGTTTTGGGCACTATTTTTTTCCACTTGGCAGTCGTTTTATTTAATTTATGACAGTTTACTGATCTCTCTCACTGTTATGTGTGAGGGGGAGATTCAGTCAGAAGTTTATTGTCTTCCCTGCATGATCCGGTTCATCTCTACAGAACACAGGGGTCTTCAAAACTTGTTTTGAGGGAGGTAATCACTCACAGCAGAGCTGTGAGATTGTAGTTGACTGTGATAAAAAAAACGTTTATTTCTGTATTATTTTTTTTTTCTGCTATCAGGGTTAGTTATCCTTTGCTAATGGGAGCAATCCTTTGCTAAAATTGTGTTTTTTACAAAGATTTGATGCTATAACTTTTCAGTTTATTAATTTTCAACTGTCATAACTTTTTCTGTGCTTCTTATAGGCACAGTACGTTTTCATATTATAGTAAATTACTTGAAAAGTATTTCCAAGTTGCTAGTTTATTTGCTAGTGTGTTAAACATGTCTGATTCAGAGGAAGATATCTGTGCTATATGTGCTAAAGCCAAAGTGGAGCCCAATAGAAATTTATGTACTAACTGTATTGATGCTACTTTAAATAAAAGTGAATCTGTACAAATTGAACATATTTCACCAAACAACGAGGGGAGAGTTATGCCGACTAACTCGCCTCACGTGTCAGTACCTGCATCTCCCGCTCGGGAGGTGCGTGATATTGTAGCGCCGAGTACATCTGGGCGGCCATTACAAATCACATTACAGGATATGGCTACTGTTATGACTGAAGTTTTGGCTAAATTACCAGAACTAAGAGGTAAGCGTGATCACTCTGGGGTGAGAACAGAGTGCGCTGATAATATTAGGGCCATGTCAGACACTGCGTCACAATTTGCAGAACATGAGGACGGAGAGCTTCATTCTGCGGGTGACGGTTCTGATCCAAACAAACTGGATTCAGATATTTCAAATTTTAAATTTAAGCTGGAAAACCTCTGTGTATTACTAGGGGAGGTGTTAGCGGCTCTGAATGATTGTAACACAGTTGCAATACCAGAGAAAATGTGTAGGTTGGATAAATATTTTGCGGTACCCGGCGAGTACTGACGTTTTTCCTATACCTAAGAGACTTACTGAAATTGTTACTAAGGAGTGGGATAGACCCGGTGTGCCGTTCTCACCCCCTCCGATATTTAGAAAGATGTTTCCAATAGACGCCACCACACGGGACTTATGGCAAACGGTCCCTAAGGTGGAGGGAGCAGTTTCTACTTTAGCTAAGCGTACCACTATCCCGGTGGAGGATAGCTGTGCCTTTTCAGATCCAATGGATAAAAAGTTAGAGGGTTACCTTAAGAAAATGTTTGTTCAACAAGGTTTTATATTGCAACCTCTTGCATGCATTGCGCCTGTCACGGCTGCAGCAGCATTTTGGTTTGAGTCTCTGGAAGAGACACTTGAATCAGCTCCATTAGATGAGATTACACACAAGCTTAAAGCCCTTAAGTTAGCTAACTCATTTATTTCAGATGCCGTAGTACATTTAACTAAACTTACGGCTAAGAATTCTGGATTCGCCATTCAGGCACGCAGAGCACTGTGGCTAAAATCCTGGTCAGCTGACGTTACTTCTAAATCTAAATTGCTTAATATACCTTTCAAAGGGCAGACCTTATTCGGGCCCGGGTTGAAAGAAATTATCGCTGACATTACAGGAGGTAAAGGCCATGCCCTGCCTCAAGACAGAGCCAAACCTAAGGCTAGACAGTCTAATTTTCGTTCCTTTCGTAATTTCAAAGCAGGAGCAGCATCAACTTCCTCTGCACCAAAACAGGAAGGAGCTGTTGCTCGCTACAGACAAGGCTGGAGACCTAACCAGTCCTGGAACGAGGGTAAGCAGGCCAGGAAACCTGCTGCTGCCCCTAAGACAGCATGAATCGAGGGCCCCCGATCCGGGAACGGATCTAGTGGGGGGCAGACTTTCTCTCTTCGCCCAGGCTTGGGCAAGAGATGTCCAGGATCCCTGGGCGTTAGAGATCATATCTCAGGGATACCTTCTAGACTTCAAATTCTCTCCCCCAAGAGGGAGATTTCATCTGTCAAGGTTGTCAACAAACCAAATAAAGAAAGAGGCGTTTCTACGCTGCGTACAAGATCTTTTATTAATGGGAGTGATCCATCCGGTTCCGCGGTCGGAACAAGGACAAGGGTTTTACTCAAATCTGTTTGTGGTTCCCAAAAAAAGAGGGAACTTTCAGGCCAATCTTGGATTTAAAGATCCTAAACAAATTCCTAAGAGTTCCATCGTTCAAAATGGAAACTATTCGGACATTTTTACCCATGATCCAAAAGGGTCAGTACATGACCACAGTGGATTTAAAGGATGCTTACCTTCACATACCGATTCACAAAGATCATTACCGGTATCTAAGGTTTGCCTTTCTAGACAGGCATTACCAGTTTGTAGCTCTTCCATTCGGATTGGCTACGGCTCCGAGAATCTTCACAAAGGTTCTGGGTGCTCTTCTGGCGGTACTAAGACCGCGAGGAATTGCGGTAGCTCCGTACCTAGACGACATTCTGATACAAGCTTCAAGCTTTCAAACTGCCAAGTCTCATACAGAGTTAGTACTGGCATTTCTAAGGTCGCATGGATGGAAGGTGAACGAAAAGAAGAGTTCTCTCTTTCCACTCACAAGAGTTCCCTTCTTGGGGACTCTTATAGATTCTGTAGAAATGAAGATTTACCTGACAGAAGACAGGTTAACAAAGCTTCAAAATGCATGCCGTGTCCTTCATTCCATTCAACACCCGTCAGTAGCTCAATGCATGGAGGTGATCGGCTTAATGGTAGCAGCAATGGACATAGTACCCTTTGCACGCCTACATCTCAGACCGCTGCAATTGTGCATGCTAAGTCAGTGGAATGGGGATTACTCAGACTTGTCCCCTACTCTGAATCTGGATCAAGAGACCAGAAATTCTCTTCTATGGTGGCTTTCTCGGCCACATCTGTCCAGGGGGATGCCATTCAGCAGGCCGGACTGGACAATTGTAACAACAGACGCCAGCCTACTAGGTTGGGGCGCTGTCTGGAATTCTCTGAAGGCTCAGGGACAATGGAATCAGGAGGAGAGTCTCCTACCAATAAACATTCTGGAATTGAGAGCAGTTCTCAATGCCCTTCTGGCTTGGCCCCAGTTAACAACTCGGGGGTTCATCAGGTTTCAGTCGGACAACATCACGACTGTAGCTTACATCAACCATCAGGGAGGGACAAGAAGCTCCCTAGCAATGATGGAAGTATCAAAGATAATTCGCTGGGCAGAGTCTCACTCTTGCCACCTGTCAGCAATCCACATCCCGGGAGTGGAGAACTGGGAGGCGGATTTCTTAAGTCGTCAGACTTTTCATCCGGGGGAGTGGGAACTTCATCCGGAGGTCTTTGCCCAAATACTTCGACGTTGGGGCAAACCAGAGATAGATCTCATGGCGTCTCGACAGAACGCCAAGCTTCCTCGTTACGGGTCCAGATCCAGGGATCCGGGAGCGGTTCTGATAGATGCTTTGACAGCACCTTGGACCTTCGGGATGGCTTATGTGTTTCCACCCTTCCCGATGCTTCCTCGATTGATTGCCAGAATCAAACAGGAGAGAGCATCAGTTATTCTAATAGCGCCTGCATGGCCACGCAGGACTTGGTATGCAGATCTAGTGGACATGTCATCCTGTCCACCTTGGTCGCTACCTCTGAAACAGGACCTTCTGATCCAGGGTCCCTTCAAACATCAAAATCTAATTTCTCTGAAGCTGACTTTGAACGCTTGATTTTATCAAAACGTGGTTTTTCTGAGTCAGTTATTGATACCTTAATACAGGCTAGGAAGCCTGTTACCAGAAAGATTTACCATAAGATATGGCGCAAATACTTATATTGGTGCGAATCCAAGAGTTACTCATGGAGTAAGGTTAGGATTCCGAGGATATTGTCTTTTCTACAAGAAGGTTTAGAAAAGGGTTTATCCGCTAGTTCCTTAAAGGGACAGATTTCAGCTCTGTCCATTCTTTTACACAAACGTCTGTCAGAAGTTCCGGACGTTCAAGCTTTTTGTCAGGCTTTAGCTAGGATCAAGCCTGTGTTTAAAACTGTTGCTCCACCATGGAGTTTGAACTTAGTTCTTAATGTTTTACAGGGGGTTCCGTTTGAACCCCTTCATTCCATTGATATCAAGTTGTTATCTTGGAAAGTTCTGTTTTTAATGGCGATTTCCTCGGCTCGAAGAGTCTCTGAGTTATCTGCCTTACATTGTGATTCTCCTTATCTGATTTTTCATTCAGACAAGGTAGTTCTGCATACTAAACCTGGGTTCCTACCTAAGGTGGTCACTAACAGGAATATCAATCAAGAGATTGTGGTTCCATCTTTGTGTCCTAATCCTTCTTCGAAAAAGGAACGTCTGCTACACAATCTAGATGTAGTCCGTGCCCTGAAATTTTATCTACAGGCAACTAAGGATTTTCGACAAACGTCTTCCCTGTTTGTCGTTTATTCTGGTCAGAGGAGAGGTCAAAAAGCTTCGGCTACCTCTCTCTCCTTTTGGCTTCGTAGCATAATACGGTTAGCCTATGAGACTGCTGGACAGCAGCCTCCTGAAAGAATTACAGCACATTCTACTAGAGCTGTGGCTTCCACTTGGGCCTTTAAGAATGAGGCTTCTGTTGAACAGATTTGCAAGGCTGCAACTTGGTCTTCTCTTCATACTTTTTCCAAATTTTACAAATTTGACACTTTTGCTTCTTCGGAGGCTGTTTTTTTTGGGAGAAAGGTTCTTCAGGCAGTGGTTCCTTCCGTATAAAGAGCCTGCCTGTCCCTCCCGTCATCCGTGTACTTTAGCTTTGGTATTGGTATCCCATAAGTAATGGATGATCCGTGGACTGGATACACTTAACAAGAGAAAACATAATTTATGCTTACCTGATAAATTTATTTCTCTTGTAGTGTATCCAGTCCACGGCCCGCCCTGTCACTTTAAGGCAGGTCATTTTTCCATTAAACTACAGTCACCACTGCACCCTATGGTTTTCCTTTCTCTGCATGTTTTCGGTCGAATGACTGGTAATGGCAGTTAGGGGAGGAGCTATATAGCAGCTCTGCTGGGTGAATCCTCTTGCACTTCCTGTTGGGGAGGAGTTAATATCCCATAAGTAATGGATGATCCGTGGACTGGATACACTACAAGAGAAATAAATTTATCAGGTAAGCATAAATTATGTTTTTATTGTTCCAGTTCCTACATTTGCCCTCCTACTGTATCCTAACTCTCTTCACCTAAACCCCTTCCTAAGCTCCCTCCTTCATACTTCTAGGTTTAATTAGAAAAGTTTAGCGCTGCAGAATCTGTTGGCGCTCTACAAATAACCGATAATAAAAAGTTTACGTTTTTACTTACACTGTGTTCTTACTAAAGTTTAAAAGCAAGCACAGTATAAAAAAGTGAATTTCATGTCACTTAAAGGGACAGTCTACCTTAGAATTGTTATTGTTTTAAAAGATAAATAATCCCTTTATTACCCATTCCCCAGTTTTGCATAAACAACACAGTTATATTAATATACTTTTTACCTCTGTGATTACCTTCTATCTAGGAACCTTTTTCCAGCCCCCTGATCACATGACTGTGACTGTTTATTATCTATTGTCTTGCATTTAGTATTGTTTTGTGCTAAATCTTAAATAACCCCCTGTGCCTGAAAACAGTGTTATCTATTTGGCCCACGTGTACTTTCTGTCTCTGTGTTGAAAAGAGATTTAAAAAGCCTGTGATAAGAGGCAGCCCTCAAAGGCTTAGAAATTAGCATATGAGCCTACCTATGTTTAGTTTAAACTAAGAATACCAAGAGAAAAAAGCAAATTTGATGATAAAAGTAAATTGGAAAGTTGATTAAAATTAAAAGTCCCATCTGAATAATGAAAGTTTAATTAATACTAGACTGTCCCTTTAAATAAAAAAAAAAAACTGAAGTTAATGCAAACATAAATTACCGCCATATACTAAATGTGATATTAAAGTTAATTAAAATCTCATTGCATTTACTTAGGTCAGGAGTATCCAGCTGTGGTTGAATTTGCTCCCTTCCAAAAGATTTCCAAAAAGAAACTGAAGAAAAAAGACACAAAGTCTGGAAGCATTGTAGAAGGCAAGTATTTATGTTTCTAGGAAGCTAATATAATACTCATAGTGACCGGTTGTAAGCTGATTATTCCTTGGGTTGTAAACTATCTAGGTAGACGGACCCTTTATTCAAATAATGCTATTATTGTTATTAATAATAATAGTAATACATAATTTGCAAGTTCTTTTTGAATGGCCTTTAGTTAATGTGGCCAGGTTTCTCTTGTTCACATGTGTTTCAGAAAACCCTTTTACAATATTTAATTTTTATGGCGCAGATTTCATAGCAGCTGAACTCTTTTAATTCTGTAAACGAAGTCTCAGAGAGATTTGAGCTGCCTTCCATAGAAAGCAATGAAGCTCTATGGGATAGAGAATTTCACAGGGGAGAGTAAGGTTAACAAGGGAGCACCTGAGAGATTCCTCCCATAAAGCTTTCCACTCAGATGAGATGATCTAAAATGATCCTCCATCACTGCAAGATCTCTCACAAGATTCTAGAAAGGCAGATTTTGCTATTCTTCTCTAAGGAGCATTCCCTGCATTTATATATGTGAAGGAGATATAACCCCAGTGCAATATAGCACTGCATGGCATGATAGTTTTGTTACATTTACACTTTGTGCTTTCTGTCTATTGTTGCTTTAGACTTCATATTGGATCCTTTAAGTTTTATTACATTTATGTCTTACACGTTCTGTTTTGTATTTCAATGCAATTAGATTCGGTATACAGAAGTGATTTTACAAATTGTGTCTGTCTTACTTTAACACATTAGGATCATATTTGTATAGTTTTGTGTATCTTTTACAAATGACATTGCACTTTGTATTTGCTCTGTGTAAAATAAAACTGACCGTTTCAGAAAGTGGGAGGGGCAGTGGAGTTCCCTGGGCTGAACAGGTTACATCCCGGGGTATGTCTGAAGCTCCCTTACAATTCTCATGATATGCTTTAAGCATTTTACATCAGAAGTCTCACTGATTTATCTTGCCAGCTGTATGCAGGTGAAGATTGCTCAAAATTCACAATTCACTTATTTAACAGACAGAAATGTAATGTATACTAAACTAGAGGCAAATACAGGTTAAATTATTGTGAAAACATTTCAGTTTATTTTGTATTTGCTGAAAACTTAGGCCTAGATTTGGAGTTCGGCGGTAAAAGGGCTGTTAACGCTCCGCAGGCTTTTTCTCTTGTTAAGTGTATCCAGTCCACGGATCATCCATTACTTATGGGATATTAACTCCTCCCCAACAGGAAGTGCAAGAGGATTCACCCAGCAGAGCTGCTATATAGCTCCTCCCCTAACTGCCATTACCAGTCATTCTCTTGCACCCAACGAATAGATAGGATGTGTGAGAGGACTGTGGTGATTATACTTAGTTTCATACCTTCAATCAAAAGTTTGTTATTTTATAATAGCACCGGAGTGTGTTATTCCTTCTCTGGTAGAATTTGAAGAAGAATCTACCTGAGTTTTTCTATGATTTTAGCCGGAGTAGTTAAGATCATATTGCTGTTTCTCGGCCATCTGAGGAGAGGTAAACTTCAGATCAGGGGACAGCGGGCAGATTAATCTGCAAAGAGGTATGTAGCAGCTTATTATTTTCTGACAATGGAATTGATGAGAAAATTCTGCCATACCGATATAATGTAAACTCAGCCTTAAATGCAGTAGCAGCAACTGGTATCAGGCTGTCATGTATGTATATTTTACACTTCAGTATTCTGGGGAATGGCACTTCACTGGAATTATACTGTATGCATAAAACTTTAGCCTAATTTGCAGGGACTAGCAACAGGCTTTTTAATAACACTCAATTTATTAATGTTAAACGTTTTTTGCTGGCATGTAAAATCGTTTAATTTTCTGAGGTACTGGGTGAAAAAATGTTTTGGGCACTATTTTTTTCCACTTGGCAGTCGTTTTATTTAATTTATGACAGTTTACTGATCTCTCTCACTGTTATGTGTGAGGGGGAGGGGCCTTTTTTGGTGCTTTTGCTACGCATCAAATAATTCAGTCAGAAGTTTATTGTCTTCCCTGCATGATCCGGTTCATCTCTACAGAACTCAGGGGTCTTCAAAACTTGTTTTGAGGGAGGTAATCACTCACAGCAGAGCTGTGAGATTGTAGTTGACTGTGATAAAAAAAAAACGTTTATTTCTGTATTTTTTTTTTTTTTTTTTTCTGCTATCAGGGTTAGTTATCCTTTGCTAATGGGAGCAATCCTTTGCTAAAATTGTGTTTTTTACAAAGATTTGATGCTATAACTTTTCAGTTTATTAATTTTCAACTGTCATAACTTTTTCTGTGCTTCTTATAGGCACAGTACGTTTTCATATTATAGTAAATTACTTGAAAAGTATTTCCAAGTTGCTAGTTTATTTGCTAGTGTGTTAAACATGTCTGATTCAGAGGAAGATATCTGTGCTATATGTGCTAAAGCCAAAGTGGAGCCCAATAGAAATTTATGTACTAACTGTATTGATGCTATTTTAAATAAAAGTCAATCTGTACAAATTGAACATATTTCACCAAACAACGAGGGGAGAGTTATGCCGACTAACTCGCCTCACGTGTCAGTACCTGCATCTCCCGCTCGGGAGGTGCGTGATATTGTAGCGCCGAGTACATCTGGACGGCCATTACAAATCACATTACAGGATATGGCTACTGTTATGACTGAAGTTTTGGCTAAATTACCAGAACTAAGAGGTAAGCGTGATCACTCTGGGGTGAGAACAGAGTGCGCTGATAATATTAGGGCCATGTCAGACACTGCGTCACAATTTGCAGAACATGAGGACGGAGAGCTTCATTCTGCGGGTGACGGTTCTGATCCAAACAAACTGGATTCAGATATTTCAAATTTTAAATTTAAGCTGGAAAACCTCCGTGTATTACTAGGGGAGGTGTTAGCGGCTCTGAATGATTGTAACACAGTTGCAATACCAGAGAAAATGTGTAGGTTGGATAAATATTTTGCGGTACCGGCGAGTACTGACGTTTTTCCTATACCTAAGAGACTTACTGAAATTGTTACTAAGGAGTGGGATAGACCCGGTGTGCCGTTCTCACCCCCTCCGATATTTAGAAAGATGTTTCCAATAGACGCCACCACACGGGACTTATGGCAAATGGTCCCTAAGGTGGAGGGAGCAGTTTCTACTTTAGCTAAGCGTACCACTATCCCGGTGGAGGATAGCTGTGCCTTTTCAGATCCAATGGATAAAAAGTTAGAGGGTTACCTTAAGAAAATGTTTGTTCAACAAGGTTTTATATTGCAACCTCTTGCATGCATTGCGCCTGTCACAGCTGCAGCAGCATTTTGGTTTGAGTCTCTGGAAGAGACACTTGAATCAGCTCCATTAGATGAGATTACACACAAGCTTAAAGCCCTTAAGTTAGCTAACTCATTTATTTCAGATGCCGTAGTACATTTAACTAAACTTACGGCTAAGAATTCCGGATTCGCCATTCAGGCACGCAGAGCACTGTGGCTAAAATCCTGGTCAGCTGACGTTACTTCTAAATTGCTTAATATACCTTTCAAAGGGCAGACCTTATTCGGGCCCGGGTTGAAAGAAATTATCGCTGACATTACAGGAGGTAAAGGCCATGCCCTGCCTCAAGACAGAGCCAAACCTAAGGCTAGACAGTCTAATTTTCGTTCCTTTCGTAATTTCAAAGCAGGAGCAGCATCAACTTCCTCTGCACCAAAACAGGAAGGAGCTGTTGCTCGCTACAGACAAGGCTGGAGACCTAACCAGTCCTGGAACAAGGGCAAGCAGGCCAGGAAACCTGCTGCTGCCCCTAAGACAGCATGAATCGAGGGCCCCCGATCCGGGAACGGATCTAGTGGGGGGCAGACTTTCTCTCTTCGCCCAGGCTTGGGCAAGAGATGTCCAGGATCCCTGGGCGTTAGAGATCATATCTCAGGGATACCTTCTAGACTTCAAATTCTCTCCCCCAAGAGGGAGATTTCATCTGTCAAGGTTGTCAACAAACCAAATAAAGAAAGAGGCGTTTCTACGCTGCGTACAAGATCTTTTATTAATGGGAGTGATCCATCCGGTTCCGCGGTCGGAACAAGGACAAGGGTTTTACTCAAATCTGTTTTTGGTTCCCAAAAAAGAGGGAACTTTCAGGCCAATCTTGGATTTAAAGATCCTAAACAAATTCCTAAGAGTTCCATCGTTCAAAATGGAAACTATTCGGACAGTTTTACCCATGATCCAAAAGGGTCAGTACATGACCACAGTGGATTTAAAGGATGCTTACCTTCACATACCGATTCACAAAGATCATTACCGGTATCTAAGGTTTGCCTTTCTAGACAGGCATTACCAGTTTGTAGCTCTTCCATTCGGATTGGCTACGGCTCCGAGAATCTTCACAAAGGTTCTGGGTGCTCTTCTGGCGGTACTAAGACCGCGAGGAATTGCGGTAGCTCCGTACCTAGACGACATTCAGATACAAGCTTCAAGCTTTCAAACTGCCAAGTCTCATACAGAGTTAGTACTGGCATTTCTAAGGTCGCATGGATGGAAGGTGAACGAAAAGAAGAGTTTTCTCTTTCCACTCACAAGAGTTCCCTTCTTGGGGACTCTTATAGATTCTGTAGAAATGAAGATTTACCTGACAGAAGACAGGTTAACAAAGCTTCAAAATGCATGCCGTGTCCTTCATTCCATTCAACACCCGTCAGTAGCTCAATGCATGGAGGTGATCGGCTTAATGGTAGCAGCAATGGACATAGTACCCTTTGCACGCCTACATCTCAGACCGCTGCAATTGTGCATGCTAAGTCAGTGGAATGGGGATTACTCAGACTTGTCCCCTACTCTGAATCTGGATCAAGAGACCAGAAATTCTCTTCTATGGTGGCTTTCTCGGCCACATCTGTCCAGGGGGATGCCATTCAGCAGGCCGGACTGGACAATTGTAACAACAGACGCCAGCCTACTAGGTTGGGGCGCTGTCTGGAATTCTCTGAAGGCTCAGGGACAATGGAATCAGGAGGAGAGTCTCCTACCAATAAACATTCTGGAATTGAGAGCAGTTCTCAATGCCCTTCTGGCTTGGCCCCAGTTAACAACTCGGGGGTTCATCAGGTTTCAGTCGGACAATATCACGACTGTAGCTTACATCAACCATCAGGGAGGGACAAGAAGCTCCCTAGCAATGATGGAAGTATCAAAGATAATTCGCTGGGCAGAGTCTCACTCTTGCCACCTGTCAGCAATCCACATCCCGGGAGTGGAGAACTGGGAGGCGGATTTCTTAAGTCGTCAGACTTTTCATCCGGGGGAGTGGGAACTTCATCCGGAGGTCTTTGCCCAAATACTTCGACGTTGGGGCAAACCAGAGATAGATCTCATGGCGTCTCGACAGAACGCCAAGCTTCCTCGTTACGGGTCCAGATCCAGGGATCCGGGAGCGGTTCTGATAGATGCTTTGACAGCACCTTGGACCTTCGGGATGGCTTATGTGTTTCCACCCTTCCCGATGCTTCCTCGATTGATTGCCAGAATCAAACAGGAGAGAGCATCAGTGATTCTAATAGCGCCTGCATGGCCACGCAGCTACCTCTGAAACAGGACCTTCTGATCCAGGGTCCCTTCAAACATCAAAATCTAATTTCTCTGAAGCTGACTGCTTGGAAATTGAACGCTTGATTTTATCAAAACGTGGTTTTTCTGAGTCAGTTATTGATACCTTAATACAGGCTAGGAAGCCTGTTACCAGAAAGATTTACCATAAGATATGGCGCAAATACTTATATTGGTGCGAATCCAAGAGTTACTCATGGAGTAAGGTTAGGATTCCGAGGATATTGTCTTTTCTACAAGAAGGTTTAGAAAAGGGTTTATCCGCTAGTTCCTTAAAGGGACAGATTTCAGCTCTGTCCATTCTTTTACACAAACGTCTGTCAGAAGTTCCGGACGTTCAAGCTTTTTGTCAGGCTTTAGCTAGGATCAAGCCTGTGTTTAAAACTGTTGCTCCACCATGGAGTTTGAACTTAGTTCTTAATGTTTTACAGGGGGTTCCGTTTGAACCCCTTCATTCCATTGATATCAAGTTGTTATCTTGGAAAGTTCTGTTTTTAATGGCGATTTCCTCGGCTCGAAGAGTCTCTGAGTTATCTGCCTTACATTGTGATTCTCCTTATCTGATTTTTCATTCAGACAAGGTAGTTCTGCGTACTAAACCTGGGTTCCTACCTAAGGTGGTCACTAACAGGAATATCAATTAAGAGATTTTGGTTCCATCTTTGTGTCCTAATCCTTCTTCGAAAAAGGAACGTCTGCTACACAATCTAGATGTAGTCCGTGCCCTGAAATTTTATCTACAGGCAACTAAGGATTTTCGACAAACGTCTTCCCTGTTTGTCGTTTATTCTGGTCAGAGGAGAGGTCAAAAAGCTTCGGCTACCTCTCTCTACTTTTGGCTTCGTAGCATAATACGGTTAGCCTATGAGACTGCTGGACAGCAGCCTCCTGAAAGAATTACAGCACATTCTACTAGAGCTGTGGCTTCCACTTGGGCCTTTAAGAATGAGGCTTCTGTTGAACAGATTTGCAAGGCTGCAACTTGGTCTTCTCTTCATACTTTTTCCAAATTTTACAAATTTGACACTTTTGCTTCTTCGGAGGCTGTTTTTGGGAGAAAGGTTCTTCAGGCAGTGGTTCCTTCCATATAAAGAGCCTGCCTGTCCCTCCCGTCATCCGTGTACTTTAGCTTTGGTATTGGTATCCCATAAGTAATGGATGATCCGTGGACTGGATACACTTAACAAGAGAAAACATAATTTATGCTTACCTGATAAATTTATTTCTCTTGTAGTGTATCCAGTCCACGGCCCGCCCTGTCACTTTAAGGCAGGTAATTTTTCCATTAAACTACAGTCACCACTGCACCCTATGGTTTTCCTTTCTCTGCATGTTTTCGGTCGAATGACTGGTAATGGCAGTTAGGGGAGGAGCTATATAGCAGCTCTGCTGGGTGAATCCTCTTGCACTTCCTGTTGGGGAGGAGTTAATATCCCATAAGTAATGGATGATCCGTGGACTGGATACACTACAAGAGAAATAAATTTATCAGGTAAGCATAAATTATGTTTTTCATTCATATGATGGTAAAAGTCCATGGGGCATATTTATCAAGCTCCGTATGGAGCTTGATGCCCCATGGCTCCATAACCTGTCCTCCTGTTTTGAGGTGGCGGACAGAAATCAACCCGATCAAATACGATCGGGTTGATTGACACCCCCTGCTAGCGGTCAATTGGCCACAAATCTGCAGGGGGCGGTATTCACAAGAACTGCTGGTGCAATGATAATGCTGAGAGCGTATTCTGTCTGCATTTATTGAAGTGCAGAAGACATGATCCGCTATATTGGATCATGTCCGCTCCCACCATTAATAATAGGCCCCCATGAACCATCACATATGGGATCATATACCCAAGCTGTGAAGTCCGCGAGACCAGTATAAAATAGGGCGGGAAAAACAGTTAGGCCGGTAGAGGTAATATACAGGCACTGCAAAATGCAGAACTTTCCTATCAAAAACAGCCTCATAAGAGGGAAATGTGTAAAAACAGTAGAATTTGGTAATAAAGGTTGCTAAGGTAAGCAATTTGAAAGAGAGATTATGCTCCAATGTAAAATCCCCTACATGGGAGCAAAGTCTATATTTTAATTGCTTACGTTAGCAACCTTTATTATGCTGAAAATTTCATGGCCAGTAATTTATATAAGTGGATTGTGCTTTAGAGATATTCACTAAAGCTTGGGTCCAGAAGGGAAATTCTTTTAGTGTACTATTATAGTGATGCAAAAAAATTAATTAAAAGTCTCAGAGGACAAATATATCAGAGTCTGAGGGAAGCTATTACTTGGCGCAACTTGCAGAGTGCAATGTTGGGGAGCTAAGTAAGTAGTTCTTGGTAGTATTATAAGCCAAACAAACGAAAACATCCCACACTGGTTACTTAGCACACAAGCCTTATACGGTAAAACCATTAGCTTTGAAGCTGTCTCCGCTGTAAATTGTTGCAATTAGTGTTATTGTATAGCTCAGTCTGGCTAACAGCCTAATAAAGTCACAAGATAAGGAGAAAAGCAGTTCTTGTTAAGCTGACAGCTGATGGTATATGACTCCCTCAAGCTGACAGCGGACGCAAAGCCTCCCACTTCTTCTGAGCCCAGAGCTATGTAAGCAGTTAGTATATACAAACAATACGATGATAAAGAAAAACCAAAGGGAATTACCGAATTTCTTCAGTGCTGCTTCTCTGTGTGGATAGAGATGAACTTTCAGGCTTCGTGTAATGTGAGTTTGAATCACTTACTACTTCGCTCCTGTATACAATCTGTCCGGCTTCTCACGAAAAGACACTGTGCCTCCTCTGCTGGAAATGACGTCACAGGCGTCTGAAGCCCCAAACGATCCCAGTGTGCTGAAAGGGAATGGAGTCCCTGTACTCCATAGACAAATAAATAGAACAAATAGATCCCAGCACTGTCAGGAGGATTCAGGTAAATAACCGGATGAGAGAAACATTACAAAAATAAAAAAAAGTCCTTTATTATGCATGATAAAATCTCATACAGTTAAAAGCATGCAGAAAACATCTGACCGGTTTTGGCTTGAATAGCCATAATCCTAGATCTAATCAATAGTAGAACCTGTGCACCTTATATGCACAGAGACACCTCCCATATGGGAGTACCTTAAAAACAAGTGCTTAAGTACAAAATTAAAGACACAGACTCATTCGCCCCATCATATGCAAACTTATTCATGGGCTAGTGGGAGCGGTTCCACGTCTATGGAGGTAATAACCAGTTTGCTCAACATTTTGTCAAATACATGAGATTTATAGATGATCTTCTTGTTGTATGGTCAGCTGACTATCAGCAAGCACTTGAACTAGTTGAATATCTCAACAACAATGAAGTGAGTCTGAGATTCACATTTGATTGGAACCAAAATACAATAAATTATTTGGATGTAACTCTGACATCTGATTGTAGCATCAAAACTATCTCCTCATCTCTCTACTGGAAACCCATCTCTGGCAATACTCTCTTGCCTGCCCGTAGTAGTCACCCCGGACATGTATTTAGAGGAATAGCAAAGGGCCAGTTTATGAGAATCAAGCGAAACTGTACTCTAGAGAGGGATTTCCAGGTGGAAAGTGAGGATCTTAAAAAGAGGCTTAAGGCTAGGGGCTAACCCAAAAAAACTAAGTAAAGCTTTTTGGGAAGTGAATCAAATAGAAAGACAAAAACTCCTTGAACCCAAAGACATAGACACAAAACAACAACCAGATGCCAAGACTAGACCCACCTTGATAACAGGATAGTGGTAGCTCTTGGTTGAAAGTGAAGGGAACTTACAAATGTGGTAAAAGATCATGTAAATCATGCGATCATATGCATGTGTCGAAGACCTTTACCTCAGCTACTACTCGGGAGATATTCAACACTAAAGGTTGTATTAAATGTGGCAATAAGTATGTTATATACTTAATTGAGTGCATACAATGTCGCAAACAATATGTTGGGCAGACCACCCGTACAGTAGGCAAACGTATAAGGGAACATTTGTCCTATGTATCACAGGAGAGAGCAGTATCTGCACTTGCCAAACATTTTTTAGAAATACACGGTGGAGAAGTTAGCACCTTCAGGTGGCAGGCTATCGAGCAAATCACTACACCTCGTCGTGGTGGTGATAAATCACAGATATTATTAAGACAAGAAATCTATTGGATACATAAGCTCGGTAGCCTGCTATTGGCATAGTTAATTCCCATGCATCCCCCTTTTAAGCAAATTCTAGTTCTTCTTCTATCACCCACTTGATGGCATAATTTGCCAATTTTGTCATTTTTGGTATCTATTATTCCTCTCCCACTGTTTGGTCAAATGCATGCAATATAGGTTTGTCATAAATGACTATAGTGTGATAGATCCCCTTTAGTTGTTATTTTCTCCATGCTTCAACTCATCTCTCTCTCTCTCTCTTTTTATATATATATATATATATATATATATATATATATACACACACGCATAATTTTATTTACGTGGCTATTTAGGTTGTATCCTAAGCATATATATATATATATATATATTTACCAGCTATTCCAGTTCTATTTTGTCCAGAGTTCTCTATATTTATCTATGTTACATTACTATACAGCATCATTCTTTTGTAAAACTGCTTTGTTGTAATGTCAGAATTTAAACAGTACTATTTTGCTACACAGTATTGCACTGTCAAATGTATGAGTCTGTGTCTTTAATTTTGTACTTAAAGGGACATGAAAGCGAATTTTTTTCTTTTGTGATTTAGAAAGAGCATGTCATTTTAAACAACTTTCTAATTTACTTCTATTATCTAATTTGCTTCATTCTCTTGATATCACTTGCTGAAAAGCATATCTAGATATGCTCAGTAGCTGCTGATTGGTTGCTGCACCTAGAGGCCTTGTGTGATTGGCTCACACATGTGCATTGCTATTTCTTCAACAAAGGATATCTAAAGAATTGAGCAAATTAGATAATAGAAGTAAATTGGAAAGTTGTTTAAAACTGCATGCCCTATCTGAATCATGAAAGTTTAATTTTGACTAGACTGTCCCTTTAAGCATTTGTTTTTAAGGTACTCCCATATGGGAGGTGTCTCTGTGCATATAAGGTGCACAGGTGCTACTATTGATTACATCTAGGATTACGACTATTCAAGCCAAAACCGGTCAGATGTTTTCTGCATGCTTTTAACTGTATGAGATTTTATCATGCATAATAAAGGACTTATATTTTTTATTTTTTCAATGTTTCTCTCATCCGGTTATTTACCTGAATCCTTCTGACAGTGCTGGGATCTATTTGTTCTATTATAGTGATGGTAACAGTAATAGTAATAGTAATATAGATCCCACTATTGAAGTAGCTTAGTCTGTTGCATCTATACTTAAAGGGACATGAAACACAAGGATTTTAGAATTCTAGAAATGTTCTTTGTGCAATGTGCACAAATTCCTGAACTTACTGCAATAATGATTCAAGATAAGTTGGATTTGGTATCTATAACAGAGACATGGTACATGGAGTAGGAGAAAAAGGGGGGGGTGCTCTGTAGGTGAAAGAAAATATTAAAGTAACTGAAAATGTAGAAACCAATGTCAATGTACAACATGTAAAGGAAAACAGGTGTTTAGACTAGGGGTATTATATAGGCATCCATTACAAGATGAAGCATCAGATCAAATAATAATTGATGAAATAAAGGTAGTAGTGGCGGACTTTAATATGCCTGGAAAGAACCCATTGCTAAATCAACTAGAAGTTTGTACATTCTGGAATTTTTACAAGGAGAATATCTTGAACAACTAGTAAAAGATCCAACACATAAATGAACTTAGTACTTACAAACAGTGATATAGTATCTGAATATGTGGGTGAGAATTTAGGCTCAATTGATAATCAGTCTATATGGTTTAATATTCAGGCAAAGGTACTGTGTAACCATAGTAAAACAAAAGTTTTAGACTTTAGAACAACAGTTTTTTCTTACATGGGCAAATACCTAAATTAATCTCTAAAAGGGATTGTACATATTACAGGAGTACAAAAACAGTGGGAATATTTTAAAAATGCTATTCTAGATTAAACTAAACACTGTATTAGGCTTGTCTGTAAAAGTAAAAGAAAACCAATATGGGGCGCGATCCGATATACGGCGTAGTTTGCGGCGCAAGCGAGGGAACCCGCGTCGCCCGCAGTTTCAGCTCGCAACTCGAGCTATCCAATATACGGCGCCGTCAGATGCTAACGTGCCGTAAGTCGGATAAACCAGCGATGTCCAGAAATCTGCGTAAGTACAAATTTCTGGCGTCGCCAGTGACTTACGGCACTTTAGAAACTGCCGGCGCCTACAAAACCTGACTAAAGTATAAAATCACCCGCACTGTCTAACACGCCTCCTAAACATAGCCCGACACGTCTAACCCTCTATCCGCTATCCCCCCTCACTATCCTAACAATAAAAAAAGTTTTTAACCCCTAAACCGCCGCTCCCGGACCCCGCCGCACCTAATAAAGTTATTAACCCCTAAACCGCAGCTCCCGGACCCCGCCGCCAGCTATATTAAATCTATAACCCCTAAAAAAAAGCCCCTAACACCGCTGCCATCTACCTTACCTACCCCCTAAAGTGAGCCCCTACCCCGCCACCATCTACCTTACCTACCCCCTAAAGTGAGCCCCTACCCCGCCGCCATCTACCTTACCTACCCCCTAAAGTGAGCCCCTACCCCGCCGCCATCTATTTTAAAATTATTAACCCCTAATCTAATCCCCCTACCCCGCCGCCATTTATATTAAATTATTTAACCCCTAAAATAATAAACTATCCCTACCACTAAACCTAAGTCTAACCCTACAAATAGCCCTGAAAAGGGCTTTTTGCGTGGCATTACCCCAAAGTAAACTGCTCTTTTGCCAGCCCTTAAAAGGGCTTTTTGCGGGGCATGCCCCAAAGTAAACTGCTCTTTTGCCAGCCCTTAAAAGGGCTTTTGGCAGGGCTTTGTCACAAAGTAATCAGCTCTTTTGCCTACAATCTAAATCCCCCTACACGCTGCCACCTATAATAAATGTATTAACCCCTAATCTAATCCCCCTACACCGCCGCCACCTATATTAAACACATTAACCCCTAATCTAATCCCCCTACACCGCCGCCAGCTATATTAACTATATTAACCCTAATTATATTAGGGTTAATATAGTTAATATAATTATTATATTATATATATTAACTATATTAACCCTAATTATATTAGGGTTAATATAGTTAATATCGTTATTATATATATATATATATATATATATATATATATATATATATATATATATATATATATATATATTTATATATATATATATAATAACCCTATCTAACTCTAACATCCCTAACTAAACTCTTATTAAAATAAATCTAATATTAATATTATTAATGAAAATATTCCTATTTAAATCTAAATACTTACCTATAAAATAAACCCTAAGGCCTAGATTTGGAGTTCGGCGGTAGCCGTCAAAACCAGCGTTAGAGGCTCCTAACGCTGGTTTTGGGCGCCCGCTGGTATTTGGAGTCAGTGATTAAAGGGTCTAACGCTCACTTTTCAGCCGCGACTTTTCCATACCGCAGATCCCCCTACGCCATTTGCGTAGCCTATCTTTTCAATGGGATCTTTCTAACGCCGGTATTTAGAGTCGTTTCTGAAGTGAGCGTTAGAGCTCTAACGACAAAACTCCAGCCGCCTGAAAATAGCAGGAGTTAAGAGCTTTCTGGCTAACGCCGGTTTATAAAGCTCTTAACTACTGTACCCTAAAGTACACTAACACCCATAAACTACCTATGTACCCCTAAACCGAGGTCCCCCCACATCGCCGCCACTCTATTTAAATTTTTAACCCCTAATCTGCCGACCGCCACCTACGTTATACTTATGTACCCCTAATCTGCTGCCCCTAACCCCGCCGACCCCTATATTATATTTCTTAACCCCTAACTTGCCCCCCACAACGTCGCCGCAAGCTACTTAAAATAATTAACCCCTAATCTTCCGACCGCAAATCGCCGCCACCTACGTTATCCCTATGTACCCCTAATCTGCTACCCCTAACATCGCCGACCCCTATATTATATTTATTAACCCCTAATCTGCCCCCCTCAACGTCGCTGACACCTGCCTACACTTATTAACCCCTAATCTGCCGAGCGGACCTGAGCGCTACTATAATAAAGTTATTAACCCCTAATCCGCCTCACTAACCCTATCATAAATAGTATTAACCCCTAATCTGCCCTCCCTAACATCGCCGACACCTAACTTCAATTATTAACCCCTAATCTGCCGACCGGAGCTCACCGCTATTCTAATAAATGTATTAACCCCTAAAGCTAAGTCTAACCCTAACACTAACACCCCCCTAAGTTAAATATAATTTACATCTAACGAAATAAATTAACTCTTATTAAATAAATGATTCCTATTTAAAGCTAAATACTTACCTGTAAAATAAATCCTAATATAGCTACAATATAAATTATAATTATATTATAGCTATTTTAGGATTAATATTTATTTTACAGGTAACTTTGTATTTATTTTAACCAGGTACAATAGCTATTAAATAGTTAAGAACTATTTAATAGTTACCTAGTTAAAATAATAACAAAATTACCTGTAAAATAAGTCCTAACCTAAGATATAATTAAACCTAACACTACCCTATCAATAAAATAATTAAATAAACTACCTACAATTACCTACAATTAACCTAACACTACACTATCAATAAATTAATTAAATACAATTCCTACAAATAAATACAATTAAATAAACTAGCTAAAGTACAAAAAATAAAAAAGATCTAAGTTACAGAAAATAAAAAAATATTTACAAACATAATAAAAATATTACAACAATTTTAAACTAATTACACCTACTCTAAGCCCCCTAATAAAATAACAAAGCCCCCCAAAATAAAAAATTCCCTACCTTATTCTAAATTAAAAAAGTTACAAGCTCTTTTACCTTACCAGCCCTGAACAGGGCCCTTTGCGGGGCATGCCCCAAGAATTTCAGCTCTTTTGCCTGTAAAAAAAAACATACCATACCCCCCCCAACATTACAACCCACCACCCACATACCCCTAATCTAACCCAAACCCCCCTTAAATAAACCTAACACTAAGCCCCTGAAGATCTTCCTACCTTGTCTTCACCATACCAGGTTCACCGATCCGTCCTGGCTCCAACATCTTCATCCAACCCAAGCGGGGGTTGGCGATCCATCATCCGGTGCTGAAGAGGTCCAGAAGAGGCTCCAAAGTCTTCCTCCTATCCGGCAAGAAGAGGACATCCGGACCGGCAAACATCTTCTCCAAGCGGCATCTTCAATCTTCTTCCATCCGGTGCGGAGCGGGTCCATCTTGAAGCAGGCGACGCGGATCCATCCTCTTCTTCCGTTGTCTCCCGACGAATGACGGTTCCTTTAAGGGACGTCATCCAAGATGGCGTCCCTCGAATTCCGATTGGCTGATAGGATTCTATCAGCCAATCGGAATTAAGGTAGGAATTTTCTGATTGGCTGATGGAATCAGCCAATCAGAATCAAGTTCAATCCGATTGGCTGATCCAATCAGCCAATCAGATTGAGCTCGCATTCTATTGGCTGATTGGATCAGCCAATCGGATTGAACTTGATTCTGATTGGCTGATTCCATCAGCCAATCAGAAAATTCCTACCTTAATTCCGATTGGCTGATAGAATCCTATCAGCCAATCGGAATTCGAGGGACGCCATCTTGGATGACGTCCCTTAAAGGAACCGTCATTCGTCGGGAGACAACGGAAGAAGAGGATGGATCCGCGTCGCCTGCTTCAAGATGGACCCGCTCCGCACCGGATGGAAGAAGATTGAAGATGCCGCTTGGAGAAGATGTTTGCCGGTCCGGATGTCCTCTTCTTGCCGGATAGGAGGAAGACTTTGGAGCCTCTTCTGGACCTCTTCAGCACCGGATGATGGATCGCCAACCCCCGCTTGGGTTGGATGAAGATGTTGGAGCCAGGACGGATCGGTGAACCTGGTATGGTGAAGACAAGGTAGGAAGATCTTCAGGGGCTTAGTGTTAGGTTTATTTAAGGGGGGTTTGGGTTAGATTAGGGGTATGTGGGTGGTGGGTTGTAATGTTGGGGGGGGTATGGTATGTTTTTTTTTACAGGCAAAAGAGCTGAAATTCTTGGGGCATGCCCCGCAAAGGGCCCTGTTCAGGGCTGGTAAGGTAAAAGAGCTTGTAACTTTTTTAATTTAGAATAGGGTAGGGAATTTTTTATTTTGGGGGGCTTTGTTATTTTATTAGGGGGCTTAGAGTAGGTGTAATTAGTTTAAAATTGTTGTAATATTTTTATTATGTTTGTAAATATTTTATTATTTTTTGTAACTTAGTTCTTTTTTATTTTTTGTACTTTAGCTAGTTTATTTAATTGTATTTATTTGTAGGAATTGTATTTAATTAATTTATTGATAGTGTAGTGTTAGGTTAATTGTAGGTAATTGTAGGTAGTTTATTTAATTATTTTATTGATAGGGTAGTGTTAGGTTTAATTATATCTTAGGTTAGGACTTATTTTACAGGTAATTTTGTTATTATTTTAACTAGGTAACTATTAAATAGTTCTTAACTATTTAATAGCTATTGTACCTGGTTAAAATAATTACAAAGTTGCCTGTAAAATAAATATTAATCCTAAAATAGCTACAATATAATTATAATTTATATTGTAGCTATATTAGGGTTTATTTTACAGGTAAGTATTTAGCTTTAAATAGGAATAAGTTATTTAATAAGAGTTAATTTATTTCGTTAGATGTAAATTATATTTAATTTAGGGGGGTGTTAGTATTAGGGTTAGACTTAGCTTTAGGGGTTAATACATTTATTAGAGTAGCGGTGAGCTCCGGTCGTCAGATTAGGGGTTAATAATTGAAGGTAGGTGTCGGCGATGTTAGGGAGGGCAGATTAGGGGTTAATACTATTTATGATAGGGTTAGTGAGGCGGATTAGGGGTTAATAACTTTATTATAGTAGCGCTCAGGTCCGCTCGGCAGATTAGGGGTTAATAAGTGTAGGCAGGTGTCGGCGACGTTGAGGGGGGCAGATTAGGGGTTAATAAATATAATATAGGGGTCGGCGGTGTTAGGGGCAGCAGATTAGGGGTACATAGGGATAACGTAGGTTGCGGCGGTTTACGGAGCGGCAGATTAGGGGTTAAAAAAAATATGCAGGGGTCAGCGATAGCGGGGGCGGCAGATTAGGGGTTAATAAGTGTAAGGCTAGGGGTGTTTAGACTCGGGGTACATGTTAGGGTGTTAGGTGCAGACGTAGGAAGTGTTTCCCCATAGGAAACAATGGGGCTGCGTTAGGAGCTGAACGCTGCTTTTTTGCAGGTGTTAGGTTTTTTTTCAGCTCAAACAGCCCCATTGTTTCCTATGGGAGAATCGTGCACGAGCACGTTTTTGAGGCCGGCCGCGTCCGTAAGCAACTCTGGTATCGAGAGTTGCATTTGCGGTAAAAATGCTCTACGCTCCTTTTTTGGAGCCTAACGCAGCATTTGTTTGAACTCTCGATACCAGAGTTAATTTTATGGTGCGGCCAGAAAAAAGCCCGCGGAGCGTTAGCAGCCCTTTTACCGCCGAACTCCAAATCTAGGCCTTAGATAGCTACAATGTAATTAATAATTACATTGTAGCTATTTTAGGGTTTATATTTATTTTACAGGTAACTTGGTATTTATTTTAACTAGGTACAATAGCTATTAAATAGTTAATAACTATTTAATAACTAACTAGTTAAAATAATTACCAATTTACCTGTAAAATAAATCCTAACCTAAGTTTCAAATACACCTACACTATCAATAAATTAAATAAACTACAAATATCTAAACTAAAATACAATTAAATAAACTAAACTAAATTACAAAAACAAACAAACACTAAATTACAAAAAATAAAAAAAAGATTACAAGATTTTTAAGCTAATTACACCTATTCTAAGCCCCCTAATAAAATAATAAAGCCCCCCAAAATAAAAAAAAATTCCCTACCCTATTCTAAATTAAAAAAGTTCAAAGCTCTTTTACCTTACCAGCCCTTAAAAGGGCCTTTTGCGGGGCATGCCCCAAAGAAAACTGCTCTTTTGCCTGAAAAAAAAAACACAGTACCACCCCCCAACATTTCAACCCACCACCCACATACCCATAATCTAACCCAAACCCCCTAACCTAACACTACCCCCCTGAAGATCTTCCTACCTTGTCTTCAACCAACCGGGCCGAACTCCTCATCCGATCCGGGCGATGTCTTTATCCAAGCGGCAGCAAAGTCTTCTTCCATCCAGCGGCATCTTCCATCAAGCGGCATCTTCAATCTTCTTTCTTCGCTCCTCCGACGCGGAGCATCCATCCCGGCCGACGACTGAACGACGAATGAGGTACCTTTAAATGACGTCATCCAAGATGGCGTCCGTCGAATTCCAATTGGCTGATAGGATTCTATCAGCCAATCGGAATTAAGGTAGAAAAATCTGATTGGCTGATTGAATCAGCCAATCAGATTCAAGTTCAATCCGATTGGCTGAACCAATCAGCCAATCAGATTGAGCTTGCATTCTATTGGCTGTTCCGATCAGCCAATAGAATGCGAGCTCAATCTGATTGGCTGATTCAATCAGCCAATCAGATTTTTCCTACCTTAATTCCGATTTGCTGATAGAATCCTATCAGCCAATCGGAATTCGATGGACGCCATCTTGGATGACGTCATTTAAAGGTACCTCATTCGTCGGCCGGGATGGATGCTCCGCGTCGGAGGAGCGAAGAAAGAAGATTGAAGATGCCGCTTGATGGAAGATGCTGCCGGATGGAAGAAGACTTTGCTGCCGCTTGGATAAAGACATCGCCAGGATGAAGACTTCTTCTTTGCCGCTTGGATAAAGACATCGCCGGCATGAAGACTTCTTCTTTGCCGCTTGGATAAAGACATCGCCAGGATGAAGACTCCTTCTTTGCCGCTTGGATAAAGACATCGCCCGGATCGGATGAGGAGTTCGGCCCGGTTGGGTGAAGACAAGGTAGGGAGATCTTCAGGGGGTAGTGTTATGTTTTTTTTAAGGGGGGTTTGGGTGGGTTTAGAATAGGGGTATGTGGGTGGTGGGTTGTAATGTTGTGGGGGGGGGTGTTGTGTTCTTTTTCTTTACAGGCAAAAGAGCTGTTAACTTGGGGTAAATACCCCGCAAAAAGCCCTTTTAAGGGCTGGTACAGAGCTGGGTATTTTATAATTTAGAATAGGGTAGGGAATTTTTTATTTTGGGGGGCTTTATTATTTTATTAGGGGGCTTAGAATAGGTGTAATTGGCTTAAAATTGCTGTAATCTTTTTTTTTTTTGTAATTTAGTTTAGTTTATTTAATTGTATTTTTAGATAGATATTTGTAGTTTATTTAATTTATTGATAGTGTAGGTGTATTTGTAACTTAGGTTAGGATTTATTTTACAGGTAATTGGGTAATTATTTTAACTAAGTAACTATTTAATAGCTATTGTACCTAGTTAAAATAATTAACAATTTACCTGTAAAATAAATATAAACCCTAACATAGCTACAATGTAATTATTAATTATATTGTAGCTATCTTAGGGTTTATTTTATAGGTAAGTATTTAGATTTAAATAGGAATATTTTAGTTTATAATATGAATTAGATTTATTTAATAAGAATTTAGTTAGGGGTGTTAGGGTTAGATAGAGTTAATATAAATTCTATAGTAACTATATTAACTATATTAACCCTAATATAATTAGGGTTAATATAGTTAATATATATAATGTAATAACTATATTAACTATAATATACTTAGGGTTAATATAGATAATATAGCTGGCGGCGGGGTAGGTAGATTAAATTAGGGGTTAATAATTTTAATATAGATGGCGGTTGTGTAAGGGGCTTACATTAGGGGTTAATACTATTAATGTAGTTGGCGGCGGTGTAGGGAGGGCAGGTTATAGGGCAAAAGAGCTGTTTACTTTGGGGCAAAGCCCCGCAAAAGGCCCTTTTAAGGGCTGGTAATAGAGATAATTATTTTAGGGGGATTAGATTAGGGGTTAATAATATTAATATAGCTGGCGGCGGTATAGGGGGATTAGATTAGGGGTTAATTTTTATATAGGTGGCGGCGATGTAAGGGGTCAGATTAGGGGATAGATAAGGTAGATGGCGGCGGTGTAAGGGGTTCACATTAGGCGATAGATCAGGTAGATGGCGGCGGTTTTAGGGGTTCACATTAGGGGATAGATCAGTTAGATGGTGGCGGTTTTAGGGGCTCACATTAGGGGGTTAGTTTATGTAGATGGCGGCGGGGTCCGGGAGCGGCGGTTTAGGGGTTAAATACTTTATTAGGAATTGCGGCGGGGGATCGCGGTTGACAGGTAGATAGACATTGCGCATGCGTTAGGTGTTAGGTTTTATTTAGCAGATCGCGGTTGACAGGTAGATAGATATTGCGCATGCGTTAGGTGTTGGGTTTTATTTTGCAGGTAGTTTAGGTAGTTACGGGGCTCCAATAGTCAGCGTAAGGCTTCTTACGGCTGCTTTTTGTGGCGAGGTGAAAATGGAGTAAGATTTCTCCATTTTCGCCACGTAAGTCCTTACGCTGTATATTGGATACCAAACTGCGCTGGTTTGGTATACCTGCCTATGGCCCAAAAAACTACGGGCGACGGCAGAAATATATGGGCATAACTTCTAGGTTACGCCGTATAAAGGATACCAAACCAGCGCAAAATTCAGCGTCGCCCGCATTTGCTCGGGCCCATGGTTTTCAATAGAAATAGCACATGCAGTTAATAAAAAAAAAAAGACAGTCTATAAAACATTCAAATTTACTGTCTTATTTGCTGATGATAAAACAATTTGTAACAGAGTTAATGTTCCATGAGGGGTTGATCAAATGAGCAGTGATATTAAAAAACTGGAGGACTGGACAAATAAATGGGATCTGACATTTAATATTTCCAAGAGCATATAGGATCCAAAATCCGAAAGGCCAATTATAGTCTCAATGGTACATTACTGACTGTAACTAAAGAGGAATGAGGAATTGTGAATTATTATTTCAGTTGAATACTAGGTTACATTGGGTGAGGTAGGTGAGGTATTAGTAGAAGAAATAGCAAGGTTTTTATGCCACTTTACAGATCATTAGTTAGGCCTCATCTGGAATACTGTGTAGAGTTCTGGAGACCATATCTTCAGAAAGATATAAATAAACTAGAAACTGTCCAAAGGGCTACTAAATGGTACACGGTTTAAAATATAAAATGTACAAAGAAAGACTATGACCTAAATATGAATAGTTTAGAGAGAAGAGAAAGAGGTGACATAATAGAAACCTTCAAATATATGAAGGGACTAAATAAAGGGGAATCTGAAAGCATTTTCCACAAAAAAATAAATGCCAAAACAACGGGTCACAATCTCAAGTTAGAGGGTAGCAGTTTCAAGAGAAATGCGAGGATGCATTTTTTTTTTTTACAGAAAGAGTGGTGGATTCATGGAAAAAACCTCCAATTTGAGGTGGTAAACACAAAGACTGTGAATGAATTAAAAAATGCCTGGGACATGCATAAGGCTATCCTAAGTAAAAAGTAACATGTAGGTAGACTTGATGGGACTATTTGTTCCTTATCTGCCATAAAATACTGTTTCTATGATTCTATGTTAAAAGAAGAGGGTTCACTAAAGGGATGTCACCCAAAGGAAACATTCTCTGGTTATTCAGATTTACCATGGACTTGTAATACCAGATTGCTCTCTAATATTACCACATTCCTACGATATTGATAGTGCACCCTGCCCTATCAGTAGCACTCCAGCTGTAATCTAGGCCTAAGAGTGGCATACATGTGTTTGCTCCAACTTTGTTCCCCCTTAGCAGGAATTAATCAGCTAATGAGGGAAAAATGCTGTATAGAAATAGAGCCGTTTATTTTTATCACTAGTATGTTCCTTTTTTTATTGCTGTACAACTGTACAATAGCTGTATAAAATTCTTGCTACATAATCCTTTGGTAATAATAAAGCATTAGGCTAGATTATATGTAATTTACTATTGGTAATGAAAGTTGTACTTATCAATCAACTCATGCCAGTTGAACTTTGGATGGAACATCCACTTTATTAAAAATAACTGTAATACATTTTAAAATGACCTTTTTTAGATGCAACTAGGAAAAAATGCCCCGAGTTTGAAGACCTGGGCTAGTTATCTAACTCTGGTCTGGTGTAATGTCTGTCCCAACTGTGACCTCCTCCTCTGCTATTAGCTATAGGGCTCCATGTACGAAGCTGCTCTGGAGCCCAAGTGGGGCAGGTTCGCACATGCGAGCCTGCTTCCCACAATGTAAGAAGTAGTAGTCATTAGACAACTGCTTCCTACACTCTTTGCCACCTGAGGTGGCGTAGAGAAATCACCCCAAACTCGCTCTCTCGGGTTGATCAACAGGCCCTTCTCTCACACAATTGGTCGCACGAGAAAAGGGGCAGGTTTTACACGCTCACTTGAGCATGTGATGATACATACGGGCAGCAGACGAACAGGATTGGCTTCTCGTATGCCGTGAAGGCTAGAGGACAACTTCTCAAGTTGAGAAGCTTGTCCTCTCGCCTTATAATACATAGAGCCCATAATGTCTGACACTATTTCCCTTGTGTAGCCCTATCTACAGACTCCCCTAAAGCAACATCTATTTAACTCTATTACCCTCACATGTTACTCCCAATATAAATGTCTCCGTCATGATCCCTATTGGTAGATCCCACACTAAATGTAACCCACATAAGAGCCACTTGTTTGTAACCCCTGGCTGCAAACAAATTCCTCCTCATCACTAATAACTCCTGTTAACTACTCCCCTTACATTAAAAACAATCTAAGAAATAAAAGTACTCCCTTCACTTTATCACTCGTGAGGTCTTTCAAAACTGAGTCTGTCCACTTTTCTGATTGGTTAATTTAGTAGCACAGTTTTGTAGAAGGCATTTCAATTTAAGTAGAGTAATCTAATTGTACAATAATTGAATATTGTATTTATCTTTCAAATGTAGATAATATTTGGCTTGATTACGAGTTTTGCGTTATGAGTGGCTCGGTACTAACTTGCAAGTTATTTCCACCGCTAACCTCCCTATAGAGCTGCTATTACAGGTTTGCAAAAACCCGGCGTTAACAGGCAATATGTGAGCAGTGAGCAAAATTGAGCTCCATACTGCATTCCAATACCAGCGCTGTTTTGAGCTGGTTTTACGTGCTCGTGCACGATTTCCCCATAGACATCAATGGGGAGAGCCGGC
Organism: Bombina bombina; assembly: GCF_027579735.1. Classification (NCBI taxonomy): domain Eukaryota; kingdom Metazoa; phylum Chordata; class Amphibia; order Anura; family Bombinatoridae; genus Bombina; species Bombina bombina. The sequence continues at coordinate 292,255 of NW_026512149.1, forward strand.
TAAAAAAAAGCCTAACACCTGCAATAAAGGAGCGTAAAGCTCCGTATAGCAGCCCCATTGATTCCTATGGGGAAAGAAAATTTATGTTTACAGCTAACACCCTAACATAAACTCCGAGTCTAAACACCCCTAATCTGCCACTCCCAACATCGCCGACACCTACATTACACTTATTAACCCCTAATCTGCCGCCCCGACATCGCCGCCACCTACCTACACTTATTAACCCCTAATCTGCCGTCCCAATGTCGCCGCCACCTACATTACACTTATTAACCCCTAATCTGCCACCTCAATGTCGCCGCCACTATACTAAAGTTATTAACCCCTAAACCTAACCTTAAGTTTAACCCTAACACCCACTAACTTTAACATAATTAAAATAAATCTAAATACAAATTACTATTATTACCTAAATAATTTCTATTTAGAACTAAATACTTAATTATAAAATAAACCCTAAGCTAGCTACAATATAACTAATAGTTACGTTGTAGTTATCTTAGGTTTTATTTTTATTTCACAGCTAAGTTTGTATTTATTTTAACTAGGTAGATTAGTTAGTAAATAGTTATTAACTATTTACTAGCTACCTAATTAAAATAAATACAAATTTACCTGTAAAATAAAACCTAACCTGAGTTACACTAACACCTAACCTTACACTACAATTAAATAAATTACATTAATTAATTATAATTAACTAAATTACAAAAAACCCACTCAATTACACAAAATAAAAAAGAAATGATCAAATATTTAAACTAATTACATCTAATCTAATAGCCCTATCAAAATAAAAAAGCCCCACAAAATAAAAAAAAGCCTAAACTAAACTGCCAATAGCCCTTAAAAGGACCTTTTGCGGGGCATTGCCTCAAAGAAATCAGCTCTTTTACCTGTAAATAAAAATACAAATACCCCTCAACAGTAAACCCCACCACCCACACAACCAACCCCCCAAATAAAAAAACCTATCTAAAAAACCTTAGCTCCCCATTACCCTGAAAAGAGCATTTAGCTCTTTCTCCAACATTGGTGTGTCCGGTCCACGGTGTCATCCATTACTTGTGGGATATTCTCCTCCCCCACAGGGAAAGGCAAGGAGAGCACACAGCAAGAGCTGTCCATATAGTGCCTCCCAGGCTCCGCCCCCCCAGTCATTCTCCTTGCCGCTCTGAACAAGTAGCATCTCCTCGGGGATGGTGAGGACTTTGTGGTGTTTAGTTGTAGTTTTTTATTCTTCTATCAAGAGTTTGTTATTTTAAAATAGTGCTGGTATGTACTATTTACTCTGAAACAGAAAGGGATGAAGATTTCTGTTTGTGAGAGGAAGATGATTTTAGCAGACAGTAACTAAAATCGATTGCTGTTTCCACATAGGACTGTTGAGATGAGATAACTTCAGTTGGGGGAAACAGTTAGCAGGCTCTTCTGCTTAAGGTATGACTAGCCATATTTCTAACAAGACTGTGTAATGCTGGAAGGCTGTCATTTCCCCTCATGGGGACCAGTAAGCCATTTTCTTAGTCTCAAACAGAATAAAGGGCTTAATATGGGCTATAAAACTGGTAGACACTTTTAGGGGCTAAATCGATTGCTTTATTTAAGTATTATATGCAGTTTGAAGTTGTATTTCACACTTTTATAACATTGGGGAACGTTTTTAGCACCAGGCACTTGTTAAGACACCTTCCCAGTCAGGAAGGGCCTTTCTCTGTAGTAGGCAGAGCCTCATTTTCGCGCCATTACTGTGCAGTTAATTTTGAGTTCAATACATGCAGCTGCATGTGTGAGGGTCTGGAATCCACTAAAAACGTTCCTAGAAGGCTTCATTTGGTATCATATACCCCCCTGGGATTGGTGAAGTTGCAGCAAAGGCTGTGGCTGGGACTGTAAGGGGGTTAAAATTAAAAACGGCTCCGGTTTCCACATTTTAAGGGTTAACAGCTTGAAAATTGGGGTGCAATACTTTGAATGTATTAAGACACTGTGGTGAAAATTTGGATAATTCCTTCATAGTTTTTCACATATTCAGTAATAAAGTGTGCCCTGTTTAACATTTAAAGAGACAGTAACGGTTTTGTTTTAAAACGGTTTTTGTGCTTTATTAACCAGTTTAAGCCTGTTTAACATGTCTGTACCTTCAGATAGATCATGTTCTGTATGTATGGTAGCCAATGTGGTTCCCCATTCAAATATAGTGTGATAATTGTGCCATTGCGTCCAAACAAAGTAAGGACAGAACTGTCACAAATTGTAAAGTTGCCCAGGATGGTTCCTCAGATGAAGGAAGTAGACATAGTTCTACATCATCTCCTTCTGTGTCTATACCAGTTATGCCCACGCAGGCGACCCCTAGTACTTCTAGCGCGCCAATGCTTGTTACTATGCAGTAATTGACGGCAGTAATGGATAACTCCATAGCTAATATTTTATCCAAAATGCCAGCATTTCAGAGAAAGCGCGATTGCTCTGTTTTAAACACTGTAGAGCAGGAGGGCGCTGATGATAATTTTTCTGTCATACCCTCACACCAATCTGAAGTGGCAGTGAGGGAGGGTTTGTCAGATGGGGAAATTTCTGATACAGGAAGAATTTCTCAGCAGGCAGAACCTGATGTTGTGACATTTAAATTTAAATTAGAGCATCTCCGCGCATTACTTAAGGAGGTACTATCTACTCTGGATGATTGTGACAATCTGGTCAACCCAGAAAAATTGTGCAAGATGGACAGTTCCTTGAGGTCCCGGTGCACCCTGATGCTTTTCCGATACCTAATCGGGTGGCGGACATAGTGAATAAGGAGTGGGAGAAGCCAGGCATACCTTTTGTCCCTTCTTCTATATTTAAGAAATTGTTCCCTATGGTCGACCCCAGGTAGGACACATGGCAAACAGTCCCTAAGGTCGAGGGGGAGTTTTCTACTCTAGCCAAGCGCACAACCATTCCTATTGAGGACAATTGTGCTTTCAAAGATCCTATGGATAAAAAATTGGAGGGTTTGCTTAAAAAGATTGTTGTACAGCAAGGTTACCTCCTTCAACCTATTTCGTGCATTATTCCTGTCACTACAGCGGCGTGGTTGTGGTTCGAGGAACTGGAAAAGTCGCTCAGTAGGGAGACTCCGTATGAGGAAGTCATGGACAGAATTTACGCACTTAAGTTAGCTAATTCCTTTATTTTAGACGCCGCTTTGCAGTTAGCGAGGTTAGCGGCAAAAAATTCAGGGTTTACAATTGTGGCGCGCAGAGCGCTCTGGCTAAAGTCTTGGTCGGCGGATGTATCTTCCAAGACAAAATTGCTTAATACCCCTTTCAAAGGTAAGACCCCTTTTGGGCCAGAATTGAAAGAGATTATTTCAGTCATCACTGGGGGAAAGGGCCATGCCCTCCCACAAGATAAACTTTTCAAGGCTAAGAATAAGTCCAATTTTCGTTCCTTTCGCAATTTCAGGAACGGACCGGCTTCCAACTCGGCAGCCTCTAGACAAGAGGGTAACGCTTCCCAGACTAAACCAGCTTGGAAATCAATGCAAGGCTGGAACAAGGGTAAACAGGCCAAGAAACCTGCTGCTGCTACCAAGACAGCATGAAGAGGTAGCCCCCGATCCGGAACCGGATCTAGTAGGGGGCAGACTCTCTCTCTTTGCTCAGGCTTGGGCAAGAGATGTTCAGGATCCCTGGGCACTAGAAGTAGTCTCTCAGGGTTATCTTCTAGAATTCAAGGAACTACCCCCAAGGGGAAGGTTCCACATGTCTCACTTATCTTCAAACCAAGTAAAGATACAGGCATTCTTACATTGTGTAGAAGACCTGTTAAAGATGGGAGTGATACTCCCAGTTCCAACTGTGGAACAAGGTCAGGGGTTTTACTCAAATCTGTTTGTAGTTCCCAAAAAAAAAAAAAAAAGGAACTTTCAGACCAATTCTGGATTTAAAAATTCTAAACAAATTTCTCAGAGTGCCATCGTTCAAAATGGAAACTATTCGAACGATTTTACCTACAATCCAGGAGGGTCAATTTATGACTACCGTGGATCTAGAGGATGCGTATCTGCATATTCCTATCCACAAAGATCATCATCAGTTCCTAAGGTTCGCCTTTCTGGACAAACATTACCTATTGTGGCTCTCCCATTCGGACTAGCCACTGCTCCAAGGATTTTCACAAAGGTGCTCGGGTCCCTTCTAGCGGTTCTAAGACCCAGGGGCATTGCAGTGGCACCTTACTTGGACGACATCCTAATTCAAGCGTCGTCTCTTTCAAAGACAAAGGCTCACACATTGTTCTAGCCTTTCTCAGATCTCACGGGTGGTAGGTGAACATAGAAAAATGTTCCCCGTCTCCGTCAACAAGAGTCCCTTTCTTGGGAACAATAATAGATTCTTTAGAAATGAAGATTTTCCTGACAGATGTCAGAGAGTCAAAGATTCTAAACGCGTGTCAAGTTCTTCACTCTGTTCTACGGCCTTCCATAGCTCAGTGCATGGAAGTAGTAGGGTTGATGGTTGCAGCAATGGACATAGTTCCTTTTGCGCGAATTCATCTAAGACCATTACAACTGTGCATGCTCAAACAGTGGAATGGGGACTATACAGACTTGTCTCCAGTGATTCAAGTAGATCAGAAGACCAGAGACTCACTCCGTTGGTGGCTGACTCAGGATCACCTGTCCCAGGGAATGAGCTTCCGCAGACCAGAGTGGGTCATTGTCACGACCGACGCCAGTCTATTAGGCTGGGGCGCGGTCTGGGATTCCCTGAAAGCTCAGGGTCTATGGTCTCGGGAATAGTCTCTTCTCCCGATAAACATCCTGGAACTGAGAGCGATATTCAATGCTCTCCGGGCTTGGCCTCAACTAGCAAAGGCCAGATTCATAAGATTCCAATCAGACAACATGACGACTGTTGCTTACTTCAACCATCAGGGGGGAACAAGGAGTTCCCTGGCGATGAGAGAGGTGACCAAGATCATCAAATGGGCGGAGGATCACTCCTACCACCTGTCTGCGATCCACATCCCAGGAGTGGAAAACTGGGAGGCGGATTATCTGAGTCGTCAGACCTTTCATCCGGGGGAGTGGGAACTCCACCCGGAGGTGTTTGCCCAGTTGACCCAATTATGGGGCATTCCAGACATGGATCTGATGGCGTCTCGTCAGAACGTCAAGGTTCCTTGCTACGGGTCCAGATCCAGGGATCCCAAGGCGACTCTAGTGGATGCATTAGTGGCGCCTTGGACTTTCAACCTAGCTTATGCGTTTCCACCGTTCCTTCTCATTCCCAGGCTGGTAGCCAGGATCAAACAGGAGAAGGCCTCGGTTATTTTGATAGCTCCTGCGTGGCCACGCAGGACTTGGTATGCAGACCTGGTGAATATATCATCGGCTCCACCATGGAAGCTACCTTTGAGACAGGATCTTCTAGTACAAGGTCCATTCGAACATCCAAATCTAGTTTCTCTCCAGCTGACTGCTTGGAAATTGAACGCTTGATTTTGTCTAAGCGTGGGTTTTCGGATTCTGTGATAGATACTCTGGTACAAGCCAGAAAACCTGTGACTAGAAAGATTACCATAAAATATGGAAAAGATATATCTGTTGGTGTGAATCCAAGGGATTCTCATGGAGTAAGATTAAAATTCCTAGGATCCTTTCCTTTCTCCAAGAAGGTTTGGATAAGGGATTATCAGCGAGTTCTCTAAAAGGACAGATTTCTGCTTTATCTGTCTTGTTACACAAACGACTGGCAGCTGTGCCAGATGTTCAAGCTTTTGTTCAGGCTTTGGTCAGGATCAAGCCTGTTTACAGACCCTTGACTCCTCCCTGGAGTCTAAATTTGGTTCTTTCAGTTCTTCAAGGGGTTCCGTTTGAACCCTTACATTCCATAGATATCAAGTTGTTATCTTGGAAAGTTCTGTTTTTGGTTGCTATTCTTCTGCTAGAAGAGTTTCTGCATTATCTGCTCTGCAGTGTAATCCGCCCTATCTGGTGTTCCATTCAGATAAGGTTGTTTTGCGTACTAAACCTGGTTTCCTTCCAAAGGTTGTTTCCAACAAGAATATTAACCAGGAAATAGTTGTGCCTTCTTTGTGTCCGAATCCAGTTTCAAAGAAGGAACGCTTGTTACACAATTTAGATGTAGTCCGTGCTTTAAAGTTCTATTTAGAAGCAACAAAGGATTTCAGACAAACGTCTTCTCTGTTTGTAGTTTATTCTGGCAAGAGGAGAGGTCAAAAAAGCTACTGCTACCTCTCTTTCCTTTTGGCTGAAAAGCATCATACGATTGGCTTACGAGACTGCCGGACGGCAGCCTCCTGAATGAATCACAGCTCACTCTACTAGGGCTGTGGCTTCCACATGGGCCTTCAAGAACGAGGCTTCTGTTCATCAGATATGTAAGGCAGCGACCTGGTCTTCTCTGCACACTTTGTCCAAATTCTACAAATTTGATACTTTTGCTTCTTCGGAGGCTATTTTTGGGAGAAAGGTTTTGCAAGCCGTGGTGCCTTCTGTTTAGGTAACCTGATTTGCTCCCTCCCTTCATCCGTGTCCTAAAGCTTTGGTATTGGTTCCCACAAGTAATGGATGACACCGTGGACCGGACACACCAATGTTGGAGAAAACAGAATTTATGCTTACCTGATAAATTACTTTCTCCAACGGTGTGTCCGGTCCACGGCCCGCCCTGGTTTTTTAATCAGGTTTGAAGAATTTCTTTCTCTATACACTACAGTCACCACGGCACACTATAGTTTCTCCTTTTTTTCTCCTAACCGTCGGTCGAATGACTGGGGGGGCGGAGCCTGGGAGGCACTATATGGACAGCTCTTGCTGTGTGCTCTCCTTGCCTTTCCCTGTGGGGGAGGAGAATATCCCACAAGTAATGGATGACACCGTGGACCGGACACACCGTTGGAGAAAGTAATTTATCAGGTAAGCATAAATTCTGTTTTTTCATCCCAAATCCCTAATCTAAAATTAAAACCCACCCAATAAACCCTTAAAAAAACTAACACTAACCCCCAAAGATCCACTTACAGTTTTTGAAGACCGGACAGCCATCCTTAACGAAGCGGCAGAAGTCCTCAGCGTAGCTGGCAGAAGTCTTCATCCAAGCGGGCCGAAGTCTTCATCCAAGCTGGCAGAAGTCTTCATCCAAGCTGGCAGAAGTCTTCATCCAGACGGCATCTTCTATCTTCTTCCATCCGGCGTGGAGCGGCTCCATCTTCAAGACATCCGGCGCGGAGCATCCTCTATCAGCCAAACGGAATTAAAGGTGAAAAAATCATATTAGCTGATGCAATCAGCCAATAGGATTGAGCTTCAATTACTATTGGCTGATCCAATCAGCCAATATGATTAAGCTTGCATTCTATTGGCTGATTGGAACAGCCAATAGAATGCAAACTCAATCCTATTGGCTGATTGGATCAGTCATTAGGATTGAAGCTCAATCCTATTGGCTGATTGCATCAGCCAATAGGATTTTTTCACCTTTAATTCCGATTGGCTGATAGAATTCTATCAGCCAATCAGAATTCAAGGGACGCCATCTTGGATGAAGTCCCTTAAAGGAACCTTCATTTTTCGTTAGCCGTCAAGGGAAGAGGATGCTCTGCACTGGATGTCTTGAAGATGTAGCCGATCCGCGCCGGATGGATGAAGATAGAAGATGCCGTCTGGATGAAGACTTCTGCCAACTTGGATGAAGACTTTGGCCCGCTTGGATGAAGACTTCTGCCGGCTTCGCTGAGGATGGATGTCGGGTCTTCAAAAACTGTAAGTTGATCTTCGGGGGTTAGTGTTAAGTTTTTAAGGGTTTATTGGGTGGGTTTTAATTTTAGATTAGGGGTTTGGGCTGAAAAAGAGCTAAATGCCCTTTTAAGTGCAATGCCCATCCAAATGCCCTTTTCAGGGCAATGGGCAGCTTAGGTTTTTTAGATAGGTTTTTATTTGGGAGGTTTGGTTGTGTGGGTGGTGGGTTTTACTGTTGGGGGATATTTGTATTTTTATTTACAGGTAAAAGAGCTGATTTCTTTGAGGCAATGCCCCGCAAAAGGCCCTTTTAAGGGCTATTGGCAGTTTAGTTTAGGCTAGGGTTTTTTTTTATTTTGGGGGGGCTTTTTTATTTTGATAGGGCTATTAGATTAGGTGTAATTAGTTTAAATATTTAATAATTTCTTTTTTATTTTGTGTAATTTAGTGTTTGTTTTTTTGTAATTTAGTTAATTGTATTTAATTAATTTAATTTATTTAATTGTAGTGTAAGGTTAGGTGTTAGTGTAACTCAGGTTAGGTTTTATTTTACAGGTAAATTTGTATTTATTTTAACTAGGTAGCTAGTAAATAGTTTTTAACTATTTAATAACTAATCTACCTAGTTAAAATAAATACAAACTTGCCTGTGAAATAAAAAATAAAATCTAAGCTAGCTACAATGTAACTATTAGTTATATTGTAGCTAGCTTAGGGTTTATTTTATAGGTAAGAATTTAGTCTTAAATAGGTATTATTTAGTTAATGATAGTAATTTGTATTTCTTTCATGTAATTAACAAGAGTCCATGAGCTAGTGACGTATGGGATATACATTCCTACCAGGAGGGGCAAAGTTTCCCAAACCTTAAAATGCCTATAAATACACCCCTCACCACACCCACAAATCAGTTTTACAAACTTTGCCTCCAAGGGAGGTGGTGAAGTAAGTTTGTGCTAGATTCTACGTTGATATGCGCTCCGCAGCAAGTTGGAGCCCGGTTTTCCTCTCAGCGTGCAGTGAATGTCAGAGGGATGTGAGGAGAGTATTGCCTATTGAATGCAGTGATCTCCTTCTACGGGGTCTATTTCATAAGGTTCTCTGTTATCGGTCGTAGAGATTCATCTCTTACCTCCCTTTTCAGATCGACGATATACTCTTATATTTACCATTTCCTCTACTGATTCTCGTTTCAGTACTGGTTTGGCTTTCTACAAACATGTAGATGAGTGTCCTGGGGTAAGTAAGTCTTATTTTCTGTGACACTCTAAGCTATGGTTGGGCACTTTATTTATAAAGTTCTAAATATATGTATTCAAACATTTATTTGCCTTGACTCAGAATGTTCAACTTTCCTTATTTCCAGACAGTCAGTTTCATATTTGGGATTATGCTTTAAATTATCATATTTTGTCTTACCTCAAAAATTTGACTTTTTTCCCTGTGGGCTGTTAGGCTCGCGGGGGCTGAAAATGCTTCATTTTATTGCGTCATTTTTGGCGCGGATTTTTTTGGCGCAAAAATTCATTTCCGTTTCCGGCGTCATACGTGTCGCCGGAAGTTGCGTCATTTTTTGACGTTATTTTGCGCCAAAAATGTCGGCGTTCCGGATGTGGCGTCATTTTTGGCGCCAAAAGCATTTAGGCGCCAAATAATGTGGGCGTCTTATTTGGCGCCAAAAAATATGGGCGTCGCTTTTGTCTCCACATTATTTCAGTCTCATTTTCATTTGCTTCTGGTTGCTAGAAGCTTGATGTTTGGCATTTTTTTCCCATTCCTGAAACTGTCTTATAAGGAATTTGATTTATTTTGCTTTATATGTTGTTTTTTCTCTTACATATTGCAAGATGTCTCACGTTGCATCTGAGCCAGAAGATACTACAGGAAAACCACTGCCTGCTGGATCTACCAAAGCTAAGTGTATCTGCTGTAAACTTTTGGTAGCTATTTCTCCAGCTGTTGTTTGTATTAATTGTCATGACAAACTTGTTAAAGCAGATAATATTTCCTTTAGTGATGTACCATTGCCTGTTGCAGTTCCCTCAACATCTAAGGTGCAGAATGTTCCTGATAACATAAGAGATTTTGTTTCTGAATCCATAAAGAAGGCTTTGTCTGTTATTTCTCCTTCTAGTAAACGTAAAAAGTCTTTTAAATCTTCTCTCTCTACAGATGAATTTTTAAATGAACACCATCATTCTGATTCTTTGGACTCTTCTAGTTCAGAGGATTCTGTCTCAGAGATTGATGCTGATAAATCTTCATATTTATTTAAGATGGAATTTATTCGCTCTTTACTTAAAGAAGTACTAATTGCTTTAGAAATAGAGGATTCTAGTCCTCTTGATACTAATTCTATACGTTTGGATAAGGTTTTTAAAGCTCCTGCGGTTATTCCAGAAGTCTTTCCTGTTCCTAATGCTATTTCTGCAGTAATTGCTAAGGAATGGGATAAATTGGGTAATTCATTTACTCCTTCTAAACGTTTTAAGCAATTATATCCTGTTCCGCCTGACAGGTTAGAATTTTGGGACAAAATCCCTAAAGTTAATGGGGCTATTTCTACCCTTGCTAAACGTACTACCATTCCTACGTCAGATGGTACCTCGTTTAAGGATCCTTTAGATAGAAAAATTGAATCTTTTCTAAGAAAAGCTTATCTATGTTCAGGTAATCTTCTTAGACCTGCTATATCATTGGCTGATGTTGCTGCAGCTTCAACTTTTTGGTTGGAAACTCTAGCGCAACAAGTAACAAATCGTGATTCTCATGATATTATTATTCTTCTCCAGCATGCTAATAATTTCATCTGTGATGCCATTTTTGATATTATTAGAGTTGATGTTAGATTTATGTCTCTGGCTATCTTAGCCAGAAGAGCTTTATGGCTTAAGACTTGGAATGCTGATATGGCTTCTAAATCAACTCTACTTTCTATTTCTTTCCAGGGAAACAAATTATTTGGTTCTCAGTTGGATTCTATTATTTCAACTGTTACTGGTGGGAAAGGAACTTTTTTACCACAGGATAAAAAATCTAAAGGTAAAAACAGGGCTAACAATCGTTTTCGTTCCTTTCGTTTCAACAAAGAACAAAAGCCTGATCCTTCGTCCTCAGGAGCAGTTTCAGTTTGGAAACCATCTCCAGTCTGGAATAAATCCAAGCCTGCTAGAAAGGCAAAGCCTGCTTCTAAGTTCACATGAAGGTACGGCCCTCATTCCAGTTCAGCTGGTAGGGGGCAGGTTACGTTTTTTCAAAGAAATTTGGATCAAATCTGTTCACAATCTTTGGATTCAGAACATTGTTTCAGAAGGGTACAGAATTGGTTTCAAGATGAGACCTCCTGCAAAGAGATTTTTTCTTTCCCATGTCCCAGTAAATCCAGTGAAAGCTCAAGCATTTCTGAATTGTGTTTCAGATCTAGAGTTGGCTGGAGTAATTATGCCAGTTCCAGTTCCGGAACAGGGGATGGGGTTTTATTCAAATCTCTTCATTGTACCAAAGAAGGAGAATTCCTTCAGACCAGTTCTGGATCTAAAATTATTGAATCGTTATGTAAGGATACCAACGTTCAAGATGGTAACTGTAAGGACTATATTGCCTTTTGTTCAGCAAGGGAATTATATGTCCACAATAGATTTACAGGATGCATATCTGCATATTCCGATTCATCCAGATCATTATCAGTTCCTGAGATTCTCTTTTCTAGACAAGCATTACCAATTTGTGGCTCTACCGTTTGGCCTTGCTACAGCTCCAAGAATTTTCACAAAGATTCTCGGTGCCCTTCTGTCTGTAATCAGAGAACAGGGTATTGTGGTATTTCCTTATTTGGACGATATCTTGGTACTTGCTCCGTCTTTACATTTAGCAGAGTCTCATACGAATCGACTTGTGTTGTTTCTTCAAGATCATGGTTGGAGGATCAATTTACCAAAAAGTTCTTTGATTCCTCAAACAAGGGTAACCTTTCTGGGTTTCCAGATAGATTCAGTGTCCATGACTCTGTCTTTAACAGACAAGAGACGTCTAAAATTGATTACAGCTTGTCGAAACCTTCAGTCACAATCATTCCCTTCGGTAGCCTTATGCATGGAAATTCTAGGTCTTATGACTGCTGCATCGGACGCGATCCCCTTTGCTCGTTTTCACATGCGACCTCTTCAGCTCTGTATGCTGAACCAATGGTGCAGGGATTACACGAAGATATCTCAATTAATATCTTTAAAACCGATTGTTCGACACTCTCTAACGTGGTGGACAAATCACCATCGTTTAATTCAGGGGGCTTCTTTTGTTCTTCCGACCTGGACTGTAATTTCAACAGATGCAAGTCTCACAGGTTGGGGAGCTGTGTGGGGATCTCTGACGGCACAAGGAGTTTGGGAATCTCAGGAGGTGAGATTACCAATCAATATTTTGGAACTCCGTGCAATTTTCAGAGCTCTTCAGTTTTGGCCTCTTCTGAAGAGAGAATCGTTCATTTGTTTTCAGACAGACAATGTCACAACTGTGGCATACATCAATCATCAAGGAGGGACTCACAGTCCTCTGGCTATGAAAGAAGTATCTCGAATTTTGGTTTGGGCGGAATCCAGCTCCTGTCTAATCTCTGCGGTTCATATCCCAGGTGTAGACAATTGGGAAGCGGATTATCTCAGTCGCCAAACGTTGCATCCGGGCGAATGGTCTCTTCACCCAGAGGTATTTCTTCAGATTGTTCAATTGTGGGGGCTCCCAGAGATAGATCTGATGGCCTCTCATCTAAACAAGAAACTTCCCAGGTATCTGTCCAGATCCCGGGATCCTCAGGCGGAGGCAGTGGATGCATTATCACTTCCTTGGAAGTATCATCCTGCCTATATCTTTCCGCCTCTAGTTCTTCTTCCAAGAGTAATCTCCAAGATTCTGAGGGAATGCTCGTTTGTTCTGCTAATAGCTCCGGCATGGCCTCACAGGTTTTGGTATGCGGATCTTGTCCGGATGGCATCTTGCCAGCCATGGACTCTTCCGTTAAGACCAGACCTTCTGTCACAAGGTCCTTTTTTCCATCCGGATCTGAAATCCTTAAATTTAAAGGTATGGAGATTGAACGCTTGATTCTTGGTCATAGAGGTTTCTCTGACTCCGTGATTAATACTATGTTACAGGCTCGTAAATCTGTATCTCGAGAGATATATTATAGAGTCTGGAAGACTTATATTTCATGGTGTCTTTCTCATCATTTTTCTTGGCATTCTTTTAGAATACCGAGAATTTTACAATTTCTTCAGGATGGTTTGGATAAGGGTTTGTCCGCAAGTTCTTTGAAAGGACAAATCTCTGCTCTTTCTGTTCTTTTTCACAGAAAGATTGCTATTCTTCCTGATATTCATTGTTTTGTACAAGCTTTGGTACGTATAAAACCTGTCATTAAGTCAATTTCTCCTCCTTGGAGTTTGAATTTGGTTCTGGGAGCTCTTCAAGCTCCTCCGTTTGAACCTATGCATTCATTGGACATTAAATTACTTTCTTGGAAAGTTTTGTTCCTTTTGGCCATCTCTTCTGCTAGAAGAGTTTCTGAATTATCTGCTCTTTCGTGTGAGTCTCCTTTTCTGATTTTTCATCAGGATAAGGCGGTGTTGCGAACTTCTTTTGAATTTTTACCTAAAGTTGTGAATTCCAACAACATTAGTAGAGAAATTGTGGTTCCTTCATTATGTCCTAATCCTAAGAATTCTAAGGAGAAATCATTGCATTCTTTGGATGTTGTTAGAGCTTTGAAATATTATGTTGAAGCTACGAAATCTTTCCGTAAGACTTCTAGTCTATTTGTTATCTTTTCCGGTTCTAGGAAAGGCCAGAAAGCTTCTGCCATTTCTTTGGCATCTTGGTTGAAATCTTTAATTCATCTTGCCTATGTTGAGTCGGGTAAAACTCCGCCTCAAAGAATTACAGCTCATTCTACTAGGTCAGTATCTACTTCCTGGGCGTTTAGGAATGAAGCTTCGGTTGACCAGATCTGCAAAGCAGCAACTTGGTCTTCTTTGCATACTTTTACTAAATTCTACCATTTTGATGTATTTTCTTCTTCTGAAGCAGTTTTTGGTAGAAAAGTTCTTCAGGCAGCGGTTTCAGTTTGAATCTTCTGCTTATGTTTTTTGTTAAACTTTATTTTGGGTGTGGATTATTTTCAGCAGGAATTGGCTGTCTTTATTTTATCCCTCCCTCTCTAGTGACTCTTGTGTGGAAAGATCCACATCTTGGGTAGTCATTATCCCATACGTCACTAGCTCATGGACTCTTGTTAATTACATGAAAGAAAACATAATTTATGTAAGAACTTACCTGATAAATTCATTTCTTTCATATTAACAAGAGTCCATGAGGCCCACCCTTTTTTGTGGTGGTTATGATTTTTTTGTATAAAGCACAATTATTCCAATTCCTTATTTTATATGCTTCGCACTTTTTCTTATCACCCCACTTCTTGGCTATTCGTTAAACTGATTTGTGGGTGTGGTGAGGGGTGTATTTATAGGCATTTTAAGGTTTGGGAAACTTTGCCCCTCCTGGTAGGAATGTATATCCCATACGTCACTAGCTCATGGACTCTTGTTAATATGAAAGAAATGAATTTATCAGGTAAGTTCTTACATAAATTATGTTTTAGATTTATTAATTACATTAAAGTTAGGGGGTGTTAGGGTTAGACTTAGGGTTAGGTTTAGAGGTTTATAACTTTAGTATAGTGGCAGCGATTTTGGGGGCGGCAGATTAGGGGTTAATAATTTTATTTTAGTGTTTGCAATGCGGGAGGGCCTCGGTTTAGGGGTTAATAGGTAGTTTATGGGTGTTAGTGTACTTTTTAGCACTTTAGTTTTGAGCTTTATGTTACGGCTTTGTAGCGTAAAACTCATAACTACTGACTTTCAGTTTACGGTACGAATCTTGACGGTATCGGGTGTACCGCTCACTTTTTTGCCGGACAGGTAAACTCGTAATACCGGCGCTATGGAAGTCCCATTGAAAAATTACTTTTTAAAAGCTGCGGTAGTTACGTTGCGTTATGGCCAAAATAGTGTGCGGTACACCTATACCTGCAAAACTCGTAATAGCAGTGGTAGTGAAAAAGAGCCATAACAATGCTTTTTCACTCATACCGCAAAACTCGTAATCTAGCCGATTGTTTGGTTAGATAAAATAATTAAACCAGAAAAAAAGCCAATTATTGGCCTAATTTGACTAATGAGAAAACAGTTACCATACTTAAATGAGTTAGGTTTTTTTTATTGTCATATTTTTGTCAGCTTCGAGATGAACTCCAGGTAAAGGGTCTCCAAAAATTAGTCATCAGAACCCACTGACAAGCTAGATTTTAAAGCCAAAATATATAATCAGCTGCTTAGTAGTTAGTTTGATATACTACAGAGATATGTAGAGATTTTTAAAAACATTTTAAATTAATAATTTCTACTAAATTGGCTGCAAGAAATAAGAACATAGGTATGATTTTTTTTCACCACTTTTAAATATACGAACTACAGTTCAATTTCTTTCAACTGGAAAGGAAGAGTATCCATAACCAGGAGTCAGCTCGTAGGCTAAGTAAATTCCAGCCTAGAAACAAAGAAACAGATTTTGAAAGTGGATAAGAACCATAGGCCCAACAAGTTTGTCCAATATTTCATAAAAGTATAATCTTATCATGTTTGTAGGATAGCTTTATGCTTATCCCTGGCATTATTGAAGTCCCCTACAGTGTTAGTCATTACCACCTCTTGTATAAGATATAAATGTGTATTAATGTGTTTATATGTGTATATGTATGTGTGCATGTAAAAATACATATTTAAACATATAAATACACATACAGTATATACATACATATAGGAGCACTTTTTTTTATTAAAACACTTTGTCATATACCATATCCCTTTTAACCCTTTTAAAATATTTTTATTAATATTTATATGATATATTTTTATTAATAAGTGTATATATGTGTTTAATACTTTATTTTAATGTGTTTTGGCTGTGTTTTGTACAATTTTTTTAACCCTTACGCCTCGAGCGCATGCTATAACTTTCAGCTTGTAATACCAGCACAAATTAGCTTGCTATAGGTTGTGCTTGAGCAAAGACGAGCATGCTAAACCATCTCACTTTAACATGCTTTACCATGGAGTTGTAATATCAAAGTTGCTGTCTAAGTTTAGTGCAGTTCATCGATATTTTTTTATTGCAGCTCGTTATTATTAGCTGGTATTTTTAAAGTTTAGATCAGTGTAGATAATAAAGAAAAATATAGAAATTTCAAGTGCATGTTATGTTGAAGCACTTAACTATGTTGAATGTAATTATAAAGAAATGATAATTTAAAATTAATTCTCTCATCGTATGTTTCTGAGTTCTGTCTAATTATTTAAACAAACGTAGTCTAATTATCACGGCCGTTATATTTTTCCTGTGAAAGGTGGCAACCCTATCCTCAAGCTGTATGTCGGAGTATGGAGAAGTTGCAGATTATTACCATTTATGTTTGTCTTCCCGTATAATTATTGAATAAGAACAGTTTAAGAGCAGGATAAGTGTACGGTAGATGTTTTTGGAAAATTGGTTTAATATCACATACCCATTTGCTCCTGATTTGGTTATTTTACATTTGTTTCCTATATATGGAGATAAAATATGGTTATCAAATTCTAATGGCAATTAAAGTCTGGATTATTTTATTGTATAATAGTTTATAACTGTAATACAATTACAAAGAATTAAACATTATTAATATTTAAATTTAATAGGATGTTTCACAACATGGATGCTAAAATGTATCTATTTTTTTTAAAGGAATCACTGATTTCTGTTTTATATTACAGATCTTGAGTACAAGAAATTTTTGGAGAACTACTGTGCAGAGGAGGAAAAAATTTGTGCAAATCCAGAGACTTTACTGGGAGAAATTGAAGCAAAGACAAAGGAGCTTATTGGTCTGTTTGACAAACGAGAATGTTTATTGTCATTAATGATCTAAAACAGGGATGCCCAAACTTTTCATTCAAATACTATAAATAGAAAAAAAAATACTATATATATATATATATATATATATATATAGAGAGAGAGAGAGTTTTACACACACACATATTAAAGCTTAACAAATTCATGGTGCCAGGGGCCTCAATAATTGTTTCTTGGTCCTGTTTTGCCCCTGATTTATCTACTTCCATACATCCTGACCACAGTTTAGACCGCACATTCTCTCCTTATTTTAAGCAGCATTACACTTTGAATCTGGCTCAGTACAATGAGAATTGGGACTTGACCCCTGGCAATAAAGCGGGAGTATGCTATGCAACAGTGATTTAACCTCTTGATTACCCATATGTGTTTGTGGTAGTTAAGGGGTTAAGTCACTGCTATATAAAAACAAACACTATGAAATTAAATGATACTCACTCATGGACAATAAGCAGGGAAAAGGCTAAAAACATAAAATGTAGTTTTTTATCTGGCATGTTATTGGTTCTAAGGACTATAATTGAAGAACCTGGTCTACAGTACAACATTTATGTTACTAGCTAAGCTTGACCACTGCCTATGTATGTATGTATGTATGTATATATATATATATATATGAGAAGTCAAATGGCCAGTGCATGATGTAGATAGAAATCTCGAAAATATGTGTCTGGGAAATTTTGAGAGCATGTGGTCTTCTGGGTCAGAAAAAGGGAGAGGTTGGATTTTTTTGCTGCCCTTCCTGGGATGAGCACAATTTTGTTG
The DNA here is from genome assembly GCF_027579735.1 of Bombina bombina. Taxonomy (NCBI): domain Eukaryota; kingdom Metazoa; phylum Chordata; class Amphibia; order Anura; family Bombinatoridae; genus Bombina; species Bombina bombina. The sequence continues at coordinate 309,779 of NW_026512149.1, forward strand.
ATTAAAGATTATGAAGGCTTAGTAAATAAAGAGATAATCAGAAGAAAAAAATTAGAAGGTGGTCATTGCAATACATTTTGGCTGGTTGTGGGTGACACTATAAAGAAGTGAGAGGGAGAAGGAGGATTCAGCTGATGATGAAAAGTGAGGAAAACAATCCCCCCCTCTTACTTTAACTGAATCAGAAAACAATCTTTTCATGTGCTTTGCAATTTTTGAATATTATTAATATTTTTTTTTTAATTTGTTGCCTCTTTTTAGCCAGAAGAACAACACCACTGTTAGAATTCATAAAAAACAGAAAACTAGAGAAGCAGGTAAGCTTTAAAGGTGTGTATATATATATATATATGTGTATATATATATATATATATATATAAAACCATGCAAAGCAAATGTTTCATACGCATGTAAAAACTGTAATCTTGTTAACAAACGTTTTTCTGTTTTGTAAATCCAGAGCAAATCAATGACTCCGTTAACACCCACTAGCAGTCCGCGGCCACATGTTTATTAAAGGAATAGTTTAGTCAAAATTAAACTTTCTTGATTCAGATAGAACATGCCTTTTTAGGCAACTTTCTAATTTACTCCTATTATTAATTTTTCTTAGTTCTTTTGTTATCTTTATTTGAAAAAGCAAGAATTTAAGCTTAGGAGCCGGCCCATTTTTAGTTCAGCACCTAGGTAGCACTTTCTGATTGGTGTCTAAATGTAGCCACCAATCAGCAAGCACTACCCAGGTGCTGAACCAAAAATGGGCCGCCTCCTAAGCTAAAAAATAAAACTATCAAGAGAACAAAGAAAATGTAATAATAGGAGTAAATTAGAAAGTTGCTTAAAATTGCATGCTCTATCTGAATCATTAAAGTTTAATTTTTACTAGACTATCCCTTTAAATCCTACACTATTCTAAGCAATTGCTGCATAACATGAAAGAGGGTAAAGAAAACTGCAGCATATTTAAGAATGCAATTAACACTCTTCTGGGAGTGGAAAAAGTACAATTTTCATTTCTAAATTACATGAAAAGCAGGTAGTATAAACAATGAAAGTAATTGCAGTGTTTACCAATCTATAAATACATATTTTATGGATGATTTAATTTAGAATTAAATATCTGTTTAAAGTAACAGAAACTTTTGCACCATAAAACTCCAAAAATGTATTTCATAATTCAGCTAGAGAATACAATTTCCTTCCTAAGATAGGGAGAGTCCACGGCTTCATTCCTTACTGTTGGGAAATACAACACTTGGCCACCAGGAGGATGCAAAGACACCCCAGCCAAAGGCTTAAATATCCTTCCCACTTCCTCATTACCCCAGTCATTCTTTGCCTTTCGTCACGTTAGGAGGTGGCAGAGAAGTGTCAGAAGATTTGGAGAGTCCTGAAAGGGGTATCTGCCCTTTTAGATAGGACTGGAGTTTTAAGTAGTCATGTCAACCTCTCAGTGAGAGTATTGATGAAAATTAGAGTCTGGAGATGCATGGAAACCATTCAGACTACTGCTAACAGCTCCTAAGCAATCAGTGTTGACGAGTTTCACTGCCTGCTTTCTTTCACTCAAGTCCATGTCAGGAGCGCTGCTATAAGACTATCACACTTGAGAGGCTGTGTTTTGTTCCACAGCATGGATCCTGGAGGTAAGATCGTTTCAATTTTTACACATAAAACGCTATAACAGGGTCACATTGTGGCTCCTTTATACCTTGATAGGATCCAGGGTTAATATCCTCTAAAGGGGTTTTATTGAACAGTTGGGGTTAATTAATCAGTGTGTTAATTATTTACATGCTGCTTTGTGTGATTTTTTCTTGGGGTGATAGACTGTGTGTTTTCACTTTTAAGTTTCACTTTCGATTTTGAAAGTGTTGCACAGCTTCTATTACTTGCTGTACTTGTAATAACAGGGGAAGTACTGTCTATGTTAATTTTCTCCATTCTGGCTGAGACTTGAACATGAGGAGAGCGTTTACTCTGTTAACTGTCTGGGTCTAGGAGGTGGTGAGTGCCCCCGCCTTTCGGAGTATAAAGGTGCTAGGTTTCTATAATAAAAAACATTTTTATTTGTTTCCTTCTGTGGGTATAACCTGAGCTATGGAGGACGACATGTTAGAAGATACTCCTTCTGTACTAAATCATACCTGTTTATATTGTGAGGAGGCCGTGGTTTTCCCGCCCACTCAATTATGTTTCACATGCCTTAACACCGTCTATGAAGGGAGACAAGCCTGCTAAGGCTCTTAGTCCCTCTGAGCCATCTACCTCTCAGGACTCTTCGTCCTGTAAGATTACTACCCTTGCTACATTATCCACTCCACATGCAGTTCCCCGTAGCACATCTAATCCTCCATCCGGATGGGGCCTTCTTCCTGCGGACTTTGCTGCGCAGCTACAAACGGTGGTGTCTGCGGCCCTCAGTGCATTACCTCGCTCTAACAAACGCAAGAGAACGGTTAAACATAGCTCTCCTGCCCGGAGTCATTTAAATATTTATCGGATTTAGCTATTATGTCCCAGTTATCCGATGATGAGTTAACCTCTGCAGAGGTTGAAATTTCTGGGTCAGAGTCCTTAGCGTCTAAGCCTCCTGCTGCGGAGGAACCGTCCTTTAGATTTAAAATTGAGCACTTGCATTTTTTATTAAAGGAGGTTCTGTCTACGTTAGAGGTTCTAGAGGCCGCGCTGCCTGAAGAACCTATGATACCTAAATTAGACTGAGTTTATGAAGACAGGAACGTTCCTTTGACTTTTCCTGTGCCGTGTTAAGATGGCAAACATTATTAAGAACGAATAGGAAAGAATTGGTTCTTCCTTTTCCCCCTCGTCTACTTTAAAAAAGTTGTTCCCGGTCCCGGACTCTCAACTGGATTTGTGGGGCTCCATTCCTAAGGTGGATGGTGCTATCTCTACGCATGCTAAACGTACTACTATATCTCTTGAAGATAGTTCTTCATTCAGAGAGCCGATGGATAAGAAAATGTAAACATTTCTGAGAAAGATGTTTCAACATACAGGATTTTTGTTTCAACCGGCGGCTGCAGTTGCCGCGGTTGCCAGAGTGGCTACCTACTAGTGCGACTCCTTGTCGGAAATCATTGAGGTGGAGTCTCCCCTCAAGGATATTTAAGACAGAATTAAAGCTCTAAGAATTGCTAATTCTTTTATCTGTGATGCGAACATGCAAATTATTCGCCTAAATGCAAAGGCCTCTGGCGATCTGGTAGAAGTCTTGGTCTGCGGATATGAGTTCTAAGTCCAGACTCGTTTCTCTTCCCTTCAAGGGAAAGATTTTATTTGGTCTAAGCCTGGACTCCATTATTTCTACGCTTACCGGAGGCAAGTGTACCTTCCTACTGCAAAATAAGAAGAACAAGTCTAAGGGACGACAATCTTCTAATTTTCGTTACTTTTGTTCTGACAAATCCTTACGACAACAATCCTCCTCCAAGCCTGAGCAACCCAAGAGTACTTGGAAGCTGGCTCAGTCCTGGAATAAATCCAAGCAGAATAAGAAGCCCGCCGAAAACAAATCAGCATGAAGGGGCTGCCCCCGATTCAGACGCCTGGTTCAAGGACGTACCGGATCCGTGGGTCCTGGAGGTGGTATCTCAGGGATACAATATAGGCTTCAAATCTCATCCGCCAAGGGGCAGATTCCTTCTCTTGAATCTGTCTACCAGACCAGAAAAGAGGGATGCCGTCTCAGACCTTTACAACTGTGCATGCTGAGGCAGTGGAATCATTCAGATCTGTCTCAACAGATTGTATTAGACAACCGGTTGAGAGAATCGCTCTCTTGGTGGCTCTGTCCAGATCATCTGTCATGAGGGACATGCTTCTTAAGACCATCCTGGGAGATTGTGACTACAGACGCTAGCCTATCTTGATGGGGAGCTGTTTGGGGTGCCAGGAAGGCACAGGGGTTGTGGACTCAGGAGGAGTCCTCCCTCCCGATCAATATTTTTGGAACTACGGGCAATCTTCAAGGCCTTGAGGTCTTGGCCACTTCTGGATTTGTCCCAGTTTATCAGATTCCAATCAGACAATATAACCTTGGTGGCTTAAATCAACCATCAGGGGGAAATCTCATATTCTGGAGTGGGCGGAGGCCCACAGCTGTTAGCTGTCAGCGATCCACATTCCGGGTGTGGACAACTGGGAAGCAGATTTTCTCAGCAGGCAATCCTTCCATCCAGGGGAATGGTCTCTCCATCCCCAGGTGTTCGCAGAGATATGTAGCAAGCGAGGGACGCCAGAGATAGATCTCATGGCGTCCCGTCTCAATACCAAGCTACCCAGGTACGGGTTGAGGTCAAGGGATCCTCAAGCGGATCTAATAGATGCACTAGTGCCCTGGAGGTTTAAACTCATATTTCTTTTTCCTCCATTACCACTTCTTCCTCGAGTGGTGGCCCGCATCAAGCAAGAGCGGGTATCAGTAATCCTGATTGCTCCATAGTGGCTGCAAAGGATGTGGCTCGCGGATCTAGTGGGGATGTGCTCATCTCCTCTGTGGAAGTTACCTTGTTGCAGAGACCTGCTGAAACAAGGTCTATTTGTTCATCAAAATCTAGATTCTCTGAGTCTGACTGCATGGAGATTGAACGCTTAGTCTTAGCCAAGAGAGGTTTCTCTGAGAGTGTCATTGATACTCTTATTCAAGCTCGTAAACCAGTTTCTCTGTGTATATACCACAAGGTGTGGAGTTAAGGTTGCCAGGATCTTATCTTTTCTCCAGGATGGGCTGGAGAAGGGCCTTTCCGCTAGTTCCCTGAGGAGACAGATTTTGGCCCTGTCGATTTTATTGCACAAGAGACTGGCTGAGCTTCCAGACTTGCAGTCCTTTGTTAAGGCTTTGATTAGGATCAGACCTGTGTTTAGATCCGTTTGAGTCTCTGCATTCCGTTGATATTAAATTGTTATCTTGGAAGGTTCTCTTTTCATTGGCTATTGCCTCTACGCGCAGTTTCTGAGATCTCTACTTTGCAATGTGAGCCCCATTAACTGATTTTTCATGCAGATACGGAAGTTTTCCATACTAAATTAGGTTTTCTTCCTAAGGTTTTGTCAGATTGCAACATCATTTAGGAGATTGTGGTTCGTTCCTTGTGTCCTAATCCTTCTTCATCGAAGGAACGCTTACTTCACAATTTGGATGTGGTTGGCGGCTTGAAGTTCTATCTTCAGGCTACTAAGGAGTTTAAAAAATCTTCTTCTTTGTTTGTTGTCTATTTGGGGAAGCGTAAGGGGCAGAAGGCTACTGATTTCCCTATCTTTTTGGTTAAGGAGTGTCATCTGCTTAGCTTACGAGACAGCGGGACATCATCCTCCTGAGAGGATAACGGCTTATTCCACTAGAGCAATGGCTTTCTCTTGGGCCTTTAAGAACGAGGCCTCTATGGATCAGATTTGTAAGGGCTACCTGGTCCTCCTTACATACTTTTTCGAACTTTCACAAGTTTGATGTTTTTGCTTCAGCTAAAGCAGCTTTCGGGAGAAAAGTTTTGTAGGCTGTGGTGCCCTCAGAATAGGGTCCACCTCTTCCTTTTTGTTCCCTCCCGTTATTCATTCAGTGTCCTCTGGAGCTTGGGTATAGTTTTACCAACAGTAAGGAATGAAGCCGTGGACTCTTTCTATCTTAGGAAGGAAAATATAATTTATGCTTACCAGATAAATTCCTTTCCTTCCAGATAGGGACAGTTCACAGCCCTCCGCACTTTTTTCTTGTCTATGGGCGGTCCCCTATTATTTATTTTATTTTTCTGGCACCATTTATACCCTAATGTTTCTCCTACTTTTCCTTGTTCCCTCAGCAGAATAACTGGGGTAAAGAGGAAGTGGGAGGGATATTTAAGTCTTTGGCTGGGGTGTCTTTGCTTCCTCCTGGTGGCCAGGTGTTGTATTTCCTAACAGTAAGTAATGAAGCCGTGGACTCTCCCGATCCGGAAGGAAAGGAATTTATCTGGTAAGCATAAATTATGTTTTTAAACAACTTTTCAATTAAAGGGACAGTTTACACAACATTTTCTCCCCCTTAAATTGTTTCCAATAATCCATTTTACCTTCTGGAGTGTATTAAATTGTTTACAAGTAGCTTGTTTACCCTTATTTATGCATTTTAAATTGCTGTTTTAGCCTGTGAAATCCCCACCTACACTGAAAGGATCTATATTGTAGTCTAGGCTATTGACAGGCAATGTAAACACAGCCAGCAGAAGAAATTACACTCTCAAGGCTAGATTACAAAAGGAACTCTAATTTATTGTGCACCCGTAAACGGTCAAATTCGTCCGTTTAAGGGCGCGCAATAAATAACCAACCATTACAAGTAGCTGTTTATTGCTTTTGCAAGCTTGCAGTAGCAATTAGCGCTCTGGTTAATTTTCCAAAAGTGCACCAATAACCCCCAAAATAAAGTATATTTTAGCTTTTTTATTAAAAATAAAATTAGCATTTTGTTTTAATTAAAAAAAAAAAAAAACGCACAAAGAAGTTCTTATCGATTAAAGTTGGTGGGTGTGGGGTATTAGAGAAAAAAAAAAAAGGCACTGAAAAGTGCCTTTACATTGCGGTCTATTCATATACATAGATATTTAAAATTGCTGCCCTTCGTTGCGCTAGGTTCACGGCATGGTTAGACACGGCATGAGTACGAGACTCCCATTGGAGCCTATGAAAGCGCGCTCTCGTGGGCGCAATGCTTCTGTGCAATGCACCTAACTTGTAATACAAGCGCACATTTGCATGCTCTGGTATTACAAAGTGGAGCACAAATATCGCGATAGCGATATTTTGCGCTCCACTTGTAATCTGGCTCTAAATGTTTTAACAGTGATTTAAAGGGACATGGTACATAACATGTGTTGGACTGGAAGAGCTAGAAGTTGTATACAGTGTGTGTGTGTATATGTACGTGTGTATTTATATGTGTGTATGTGTATGTATGTGTGCAGACACATACATACATATATACACATGTACGACACAATTATATGTGTATATAGGCTTTTGTGTGATTTATTACTGCTTTCTATTCTGTACTATTGCAGCACAGCAGCAGAAACGTGATTAAATAATGGGAATCTAGAAAATAATTTTATCTTTCACTCAAAGAGAATACGGGAAGAAAAAAGAGAAGAGAGGAGGCGTCGGGAATTGGAGAAAAAACGCATAAGAGAGGAAGAGAAGAGAAAACGTAGGGAAGAAGAAAGGAGGAAGAGAAAAGAAGCAGACAAGCAAAAGAAAATCATTGAAAAGGAAATACGAATTAAGGTATTAATTTAAAAAAAAAATATTTTAATTAATTTTGACTGAAGGATCTGCAATATCATAATCTACATGTTTATCAAATGCTATGAAATTTGAGTACCATTTTCTTTACTTAACCAGTTTTATAAAGCGTAGAGTCGCCAAATATTCACAAACTATAGTTGTTTTCTCTTGTTAAGTGTATCCAGTCCACGGATCATCCATTACTTATGGGATACAGCACATTCTACTAGAGCTGTGGCTTCCACTTGGGCCTTTAAGAATGAGGCTTCTGTTGAACAGATTTGCAAGGCTGCAACTTGGTCTTCTCTTCATACTTTTTCCAAATTTTACAAATTTGACACTTTTGCTTCTTCGGAGGCTGTTTTTGGGAGAAAGGTTCTTCAGGCAGTGGTTCCTTCCGTATAAAGAGCCTCCGAAGAAGCAAAAGTGTCAAATTTGTAAAATTTGGAAAAAGTATGAAGAGAAGACCAAGTTGCAGCCTTGCAAATCTGTTCAACAGAAGCCTCATTCTTAAAGGCCCAAGTGGAAGCCACAGCTCTAGTAGAATGTGCTGTATCCCATAAGTAATGGATGATCCGTGGACTGGATACACTACAAGAGAAATAAATTTATCAGGTAAGCATAAATTATGTTATTATTATTAGCGTTTATTTGTAAAGCACCACCCTTCTCTTTTTCAACAAATTACAAAATATGTAATACTCATCCACAACAATACAATATTAACAGAGATTTAATGAGAGAGCGCGATAGATAGATAGATAAATAGATAGAGAAGGATTTGATTCCTATTCTAAGGACCTTACAAACAAGAGGTGTCAATTGAAAGAAACAGTATGTATGGGGGTAACCTTGGACGGTAAATCATAGTTGGGTTGACAGTGAGAAGACCTATCCAGAAGGAAACTGGTGAGTATAGTTACATAGAATGTGTTGATGAGAAGAAGCTCAGCTTCCCTGCATAGAGTACGTGCAACACAAACAAATTATTGGTTATGGAAGACAAAAAAGGAATATTTACAGAACATCTGAAAACAAGGGTGAAGGTATTGAGTAAGATGCTGATTGCTAAAACTGAGAACAAAAAGTCAGCATATTTCTCCAACATAGGTGTGTCCGGTCCACGGCGTCATCCTTACTTGTGGGATATTCTCTTCCCCAACAGGAAATGGCAAAGAGCCCAGCAAAGCTGGTCACATGATCCCTCCTAGGCTCCGCCCTCCCCAGTCATTCTCTTTGCCGTTGTACAGGCAACATCTCCACGGAGATGGCTTAGAGTTTTTTAGTGTTTAACTGTAGTTTTTATTATTCAATCAAGAGTTTGTTATTTTAAAATAGTGCTGGTATGTACTATTTACTCTGAAACAGAAAAGAGATGAAGATTTCTGTTTGTAAGAGGAAAATGATTTTAGCAACCGTTACTAAAATCGATGGCTGTTTCCACACAGGACTGTTGAGAGGAATTAACTTCAGTTGGGGGAACAGTGAGCAGACTTTTGCTGCTTGAGGTATGACACATTCTAACAAGACGATGTAATGCTGGAAGCTGTCATTTTCCCTATGGGATCCGGTAAGCCATTTTTATTACAGAAAGAAAAAAAGGGCTTCACAAGGGCTTTTAAGACTGTAGACATTTTCTGGGCTAAATCGATTTATATATAAGCATATTTTATACTCCATAGCCTTGAGGAATTATTTTAATCTTGGGAATTATGTAAAATAACCGGCAGGCACTGTATTGGACACCTTATTCTCTAGGGGCTTTCCCTAATCATAGGCAGAGTCTCATTTTCGCGCCTCTATTGCGCACTTGTTTTTGGGAAGCATGACATGCAGATGCATGTGTGAGGAGCTCTGATACATAGAAAAGACTTTCTGAAGGCGTCATTTGGTATTGTATTCCCCTTTGGGCTTGGTTGGGTCTCAGCAAAGCAGATACCAGGGACTGTAAAGGGGTTAAATACAAAAACGGCTCCGGTTCCGTTATTTTAAGGGTTAAAGCTTCCAAATTTGGTGTGCAATACTTTTAAGGCTTTAAGACACTGTGGTGAAATTTTGGTGAATTTTGAACAATTCCTTCATACTTTTTCACAATTGCAGTAATAAAGTGTGTTCAGTTTAAAATTTAAAGTGACAGTAACGGTTTATTTTAAAACGTTTTTTGTACTTTGTTATCAAGTTTATGCCTGTTTAACATGTCTGAACTACCAGATAGACTGTGTTCTGAATGTGGGGAAGCCAAGGTTCCTTCTCATTTAAATAGATGTGATTTATGTGACACAAAATTTAGAGAAAATGATGCCCAAGATGATTCCTCAAGTGAGGGGAGTAAGCATGGTACTGCATCATCCCCTCCTTCGTCTACACCAGTCTTGCCCACACAGGAGGCCCCTAGTACATCTAGTGCGCCAATACTCCTTACTATGCAACAATTAACGGCTGTAATGGATAATTCTATCAAAAACATTTTAGCCAAAATGCCCACTTATCAGCGAAAGCGCGACTGCTCTGTTTTAGAAAATACTGAAGAGCATGAGGACGCTGATGATATTGGTTCTGAAGTGCCCCTACACCAGTCTGAGGGGGCCAGGGAGGTTTTGTCTGAGGGAGAAATTTCAGATTCAGGGAAAATTTCTCAACAAGCAGAACCTGATGTGATTACATTTAAATTTAAATTGGAACATCTCCGCGCTCTGCTTAAGGAGGTGTTATCTACTCTGGATGATTGTGAGAATTTGGTCATTCCAGAGAAATTATGTAAAATGGACAAGTTCTTAGAGGTCCCGGGGCCCCCCGAAGCTTTTCCTATACCCAAGCGGGTGGCGGACATTGTAAATAAAGAATGGGACAGGCCCGGTATACCTTTCGTCCCTCCCCCCATTTTTAAGAAATTGTTTCCTATGGTCGACCCCAGAAAGGACTTATGGCAGACAGTCCCCAAGGTCGAGGGGGCGGTTTCTACTCTAAACAAACGCACCACTATACCCATAGAAGATAGTTGTGCTTTCAAAGATCCTATGGATAAAAAATTAGAGGGTTTGCTTAAAAAGATGTTTGTTCAGCAAGGTTACCTTCTACAACCAATTTCATGCATTGTTCCTGTCACTACAGCAGCGTGTTTCTGGTTCGATGAACTAGAAAAGGCGCTCAATAATAATTCTTCTTATGAGGAGATTATGGACAGAATTCATGCTCTCAAATTGGCTAATTCTTTCACCCTAGACGCCACTTTGCAATTGGCTAGGTTAACGGCGAAAAATTCTGGTTTTGCTATTGTGGCGCGCAGAGCGCTTTGGCTAAAATCTTGGTCAGCGGATGCGTCTTCCAAGAACAAATTGCTTAACATTCCTTTCAAGGGGAAAACGCTGTTTGGCCCTGACTTGAAAGAGATTATTTCTGATATCACTGGGGGCAAGGGCCACGCCCTTCCTCAGGATAGGTCTTTCAAGGCCAAAAATAAACCTAATTTTCGTCCCTTTCGCAGAAACGGACCAGCCCCAAGTGCTACGTCCTCTAAGCAAGAGGGTAATACTTCTCAAGCCAAGCCAGCCTGGAGGCCAATGCAAGGCTGGAACAAAGGAAAGCAGGCCAAGAAACCTGCCACTGCTACCAAGACAGCATGAGATGTTGGCCCCCGATCCGGGACCGGATCTGGTGGGGGGCAGACTCTCTCTCTTCGCTCAGGCTTGGGCAAGAGATGTTCTGGATCCTTGGGCGCTAGAAATAGTCTCCCAAGGTTATCTTCTGGAATTCAAGGGGCTTCCCCCAAGGGGGAGGTTCCACAGGTCTCAATTGTCTTCAGACCACATAAAAAGACAGGCATTCTTACATTGTGTAGAAGACCTGTTAAAAATGGGAGTGATTCATCCTGTTCCATTAGGAGAACAAGGGATGGGGTTCTACTCCAATCTGTTCGTAGTTCCCAAAAAAGAGGGAACCTTCAGACCAATCTTAGATCTCAAGATCCTAAACAAGTTTCTCAAGGTTCCATCGTTCAAAATGGAAACCATTCGAACAATTCTTCCTTCCATCCAGGAAGGTCAATTCATGACCACGGTGGATTTAAAGGATGCGTATCTACATATTCCTATCCACAAGGAACATCATCGGTTCCTAAGGTTCGCATTCCTGGACAAGCATTACCAGTTTGTGGCACTTCCGTTCGGATTAGCCACTGCTCCAAGAATTTTCACAAAGGTACTAGGGTCCCTTCTAGCGGTGCTAAGACCAAGGGGCATTGCAGTAGTACCTTACTTGGACGACATTCTGATTCAAGCGTCGTCCCTTCCACAAGCAAAGGCCCACACGGACATTGTCCTGGCCTTTCTCAGATCTCACGGGTGGAAAGTGAACGTAGAAAAAAGTTCTCTATCTCCGTCAACAAGGGTTCCCTTCTTGGGAACAATAATAGACTCTTTAGAAATGAGGATTTTTCTGACAGAGGCCAGAAAATCAAAACTTCTAAACTCTTGTCAAATACTTCATTCTGTTCCTCTTCCTTCCATAGCGCAGTGCATGGAAGTAATAGGTTTGATGGTAGCGGCAATGGACATAGTTCATTTTGCGCGAATTCATCTAAGACCATTACAACTGTGCATGCTCAGTCAGTGGAATGGGGACTATACAGACTTGTCTCCGACGATACAAGTAGATCAGAGGACCAGAGATTCACTCAGTTGGTGGCTGTCCCTGGACAACCTGTCACAGGGGATGAGCTTCCGCAGACCAGAGTGGGTCATTGTCACGACCGACGCCAGTCTAGTGGGCTGGGGCGCGGTCTGGGGACCCCTGAAAGCGCAGGGTCTTTGGTCTCGGGAAGAATCTACTCTCCCGATAAATATTCTGGAACTGAGAGCGATTTTCAATGCTCTCAAGGCTTGGCCTCAGCTAGCAAAGACCAAGTTCATACGGTTTCAATCAGACAACATGACGACTGTTGCGTACATCAACCATCAGGGGGGAACAAGGAGTTCCCTGGCGATGGAAGAAGTGACCAAAATCATTCAATGGGCGGAGACTCACTCCTGCCACTTGTCTGCAATCCACATTCCAGGAGTGGAAAACTGGGAAGCGGATTTTCTGAGTCGTCAGACATTTCATCCGGGGGAGTGGGAACTCCATCCGAAAATTTTTGCCCAAATCACTCAACTGTGGGGCATTCCAGACATGGATCTGATGGCCTCTCGTCAGAACTTCAAGGTTCCTTGCTACGGGTCCAGATCCAGGGATCCCAAGGCGACTCTAGTAGATGCACTAGTAGCACCTTGGACCTTCAAACTAGCTTATGCATTCCCGCCGTTTCCTCTCATCCCCAGGCTGGTAGCCAGGATCAATCAGGAGAGGGCATCGGTGATCTTGATAGCTCCTGCGTGGCCACGCAGGACTTGGTATGCAGACCTGGTGAATATGTCATCGGCTCCACCATGGAAGCTACCTTTGAGACGAGACCTTCTTGTTCAAGGTCCGTTCGAACATCCGAATCTGGTCTCACTCCAACTGACTGCTTGGAGATTGAACGCTTGATCTTATCAAAGCGAGGGTTCTCAGATTCTGTCATTGATACTCTTGTTCAGGCCAGAAAGCCTGTAACTAGAAAAATCTACCACAAAATATGGAAAAAATATATCTATTGGTGTGAATCTAAAGGATTCCCTTGGGACAAGATAAAAATTCCTAAGATTCTATCCTTTCTTCAAGAGGGTTTGGAGAAAGGATTATCTGCAAGTTCTTTGAAAGGACAGATTTCTGCCTTGTCTGTGTTACTTCACAAAAAGCTGGCAGCTGTGCCAGATGTTCAAGCCTTTGTTCAGGCTCTGGTTAGAATCAAGCCTGTTTACAAACCTTTGACTCCTCCTTGGAGTCTCAATTTAGTTCTTTCAGTTCTTCAGGGGGTTCCGTTTGAACCCTTACATTCCGTTGATATTAAGTTATTATCTTGGAAAGTTTTGTTTTTGGTTGCAATTTCTTCTGCTAGAAGAGTTTCAGAATTATCTGCTCTGCAGTGTTCTCCTCCTTATCTGGTGTTCCATGCAGATAAGGTGGTTCTGCGTACTAAACCTGGTTTTCTTCCGAAAGTTGTTTCTAACAAAAACATTAACCAGGAGATAGTCGTGCCTTCTTTGTGTCCGAATCCAGTTTCAATGAAGGAACGTTTGTTGCACAATTTGGATGTTGTTCGTGCTCTAAAATTCTATTTAGATGCTACAAAGGATTTTAGACAAACATCTTCCTTGTTTGTTGTTTATTCTGGTAAAAGGAGAGGTCAAAAAGCAACTTCTACCTCTCTCTCTTTTTGGATTAAAAGCATCATCAGATTGGCTTACGAGACTGCCGGACGGCAGCCTCCTGAAAGAATCACAGCTCATTCCACTAGGGCTGTGGCTTCCACATGGGCCTTCAAGAACGAGGCTTCTGTTGATCAGATATGTAAGGCAGCGACTTGGTCTTCACTGCACACTTTTACTAAATTTTACAAGTTTGATACTTTTGCTTCTTCTGAGGCTATTTTTGGGAGAAAGGTTTTGCAAGCCGTGGTGCCTTCCATCTAGGTGACCTGATTTGCTCCCTCCCTTCATCCGTGTCCTAAAGCTTTGGTATTGGTTCCCACAAGTAAGGATGACGCCGTGGTCCGGACACACCTATGTTGGAGAAAACAGAATTTATGTTTACCTGATAAATTACTTTCTCCAACGGTGTGTCCGGTCCACGGCCCGCCCTGGTTTTTTAATCAGGTCTGATAATTTATTTTCTTTAACTACAGTCACCACGGTATCATATGGTTTCTCCTATGCAAATATTCCTCCTTTACGTCGGTCGAATGACTGGGGAGGGCGGAGCCTAGGAGGGATCATGTGACCAGCTTTGCTGGGCTCTTTGCCATTTCCTGTTGGGGAAGAGAATATCCCACAAGTAAGGATGACGCCGTGGACCGGACACACCGTTGGAGAAAGTAATTTATCAGGTAAACATAAATTCTGTTTTTTCCTAGTGGCTGAAGTTTATTGATAGGCTCATACTGTACAAATATGTATAATACATGCTGCATTGTGTATGAATTATTTAACTCAAGAATAACACTCGGCATTTCTGTAGTTTGCTTTAATAAAGCGTTAACGTAATATCATTTTCCTTAGCTTCTCAAGAAACCTGAAAAAGGGGATGAGGCTGTCAGTGAAAAGTGTGAGAAAATAGAAGAGACTGAAGCTGAAGAAGCAAAATGGGAAAAGTCACCTGTATCTGCAAATATAAAAGTACGACCATTTGAAAGCTTTGTCAAGGAACTCAAAGAAAAGTAAGTTGTTTTATATGTTTAAAGGAGTATGCATAACTGTCTTTTTGTTTTGGGGGGGGGGGGGGTCAGGGTCTGAGCTAGTAGAAAGTGCATACCATGGACATGTATTTTATATAAAATGTAGCCTTAACATATGGTTCAAAACAAGGAAGGTGTCCACATGCATGATTAAGAGGTGTTAACCTCGAAACGTTGCTAACTTATATGTCCTAATAAAGATTATTTCTACTATTGGAGAGCTGTGGACACCTTCCTTGTTTTGGACTACTACTTGGTGAAGGGGCAGTTCACCTGTCTTCACGGGCACTCCATTCCTTTGGTGCTGTTCTACATTTGTTTCTTAACATATGGTTGTTAGTAGGAAGTGGCTTTGGTGTTGGTAAGCATAATAATAAAAATAAAAGCACAGACACAACTAACAATGGAAATTCCAGCCCTGTCTCCATCATGCCTAAATAGTTAATCATTTTTCTTTGATAAGGTGGTGAGAGTATGGGATTTAACTCCTTGCCAATAGGTAGAGGCAAAGATAACCAACACACCAAAAGCTTTTAATCCCTCCCACCTCTCTGATATCTCAGTCTTATCTTTGCCTCTACAGGAGAATGTGAAGAATAGAGGTGCACCAGAGTCTTCATTGACAGGGGTTCCCAGACTGAAGAC